>NC_086318.1:11548777-11848777 GCF_036172605.1 Pelobates fuscus | reverse complement strand
TAACCCCTTCAGTACTGGTATAGCAGAATTGTTCGGGTAAAACAGTTGAACATGGTTAGAGTCTGACAAATACTTTATATATTATTCCATGACATAATTCTTGGATTTATAGTATTTTGTCAGTTAACTTACAAATTATCAAAATTGTTAACCCTTCCAAAATGCTACACCGTAAACAATTGTAAGTATTAAACTTAAGCGTACTACCAGATAAATTGGATCTCTGAAGAAGAGATTTCAAATCAAAGCATAATACCGGATAAATTGGATCTCTGAAAAAGAGATTTCAAATCAAAAAGTCTGTATATCCATTAATCACTAGCCCACAGAAAATGTAAAAACTGGCTATGATGTACCACATAAGGCTAAATTGCGTTACAGACAATGTCTCTATAGATAGCCAGTAAGATGTAAATGCATTCAATTCCCTCAGGAGTAAATTCCCGTTATTATGTAACAAAATGTATGCATATATAAACATCTATCGCGCAATAGCCTTCGTTCTCAAAAACGAATATCGTGGTAAATTCTAAGGCTAGAAAAAAACGGGTCGCAAGAGTATTCTGAGAACGGACAGCAGCTGAAATAGCCTGCCCTTCGGTGGGTCCCCGCTCAGAACTCAAGCTGGTTTTAGCTCATCTTGTGCCATTACAGAGAGAACATATCTGAAGCATATCAGACTGGTCCCACCCATACGGGCAGTCCAGATCCGAAATACCAGCAAGTTCTCTCTGCACGAGAGATACAGCAACCCCAGACAATCGTTTCAGCCTTGTTAGGCATCATCAGTGAGGCATAGCTGATATCTCTAAATAAATTCTAAGGCTAGCCGATAAGGATAACTTTTGTTTGAATATGTCATAATGAAAGGCAACAGACACAAACATATATACACATGTGTCCAATAAAATTGGGACTGCATATTAAGGTAATGTAAGAATACCATGATTGCCTATATGAGTTATAGCCCTTTCGGGCATTTCACTTGATGTTCAAAAATTATTATTATAAAACAGTGATACAAACACGAGTTATCGAAGGCCACCACTGAAGTTCATAAAGTAGCATTTAAAGATACAGTGCCCATTATATACTGGATAAATAGTTTTAAGCAAAAAAATTAGTAATGTTAGTATTTACAATATATACAAAAAATAAATGTGGAAATGGCGTGCTCATTGGATTAATAGGTCAGATTCTAGTCAGTAATAAAGGGAGTAAAGGAAAACCCCTCATTCAAGCCTAAAGGGGATAAGGTCTTAAGTTTATAAATCCAATAACTCTCATGTTAAGTTCATCCACAAATTGGTTAAACAGATCTTCGGAGCCTGTCCACACTATCAGGGCATCATCTATGTAACGTTTCCAAAGGATGACGTATTCTGTGTATTTAGCAAGTTGGGGGTTAAATACAGCATTTTGTTCCCACCAACCCAGGTGAAGGTTAGCATATGAGGGGGCACAAGTTGTCCCCATGGTCGTACCCCTCACCTGGTGGTAATATTTACCCTCAAAAAGAAAATAATTGTGTGTCAAGATAAAGTGGAGGAGTTTTAAAACAAATTCATTGTGTTCCTTTAAAGCGGGATCTCTCCTCTGGAGGAATTCTTTTACGTGTTTCAACCCTACGACGTGAGGGATGGAACTATACAAACCCTCAACATCCAAACTACATAACTTTGCATTAGTAGGCATGATCATATCTTTAAGGATGTTGAGGGTTTGCTTTGTATCTCTCAGATAAGAAGGGAGAGATTTAACTAGATCCCGAAGGATAAACTCCACGTAGATACTACAATTTTGTGTGAGGTTATTGTTACCTGAGACAATTGGTCTCCCTGATAGTGTAGCTTGCTGTTTGTGGATCTTAGGTAGTGCGTAAAAAGTTGCTATTGTTAGTTTATTGTTGAACAAAAACCTAAATTCCTCATTAGTTATTAGATTGGATTGGAGTCCCTCATCTAAGATATTCTTTAATTCCCTAAGGTATTTTGTTGTAGGGTCAGTACTCAAAATGACATATGTGTTCGTGTCATCAAGAATTCAATGTACCATTTGAATATAGTCACATCTATTCATGACTACCATGTTTCCCCCTTTTCCGAGGGTTTAATAAAGATAGAGTCATTTTGTTTCAAAGCATCTAGTGCTTTCCTCTCAGCGGGGCTCAGATTGTTATTATGATGGACCTGAAGAGACATGTCTTCCTCCATATTCTCAATCTCTTTGCAGGTAAGTTCCACAAAGAGATCGATATATTTAAATTCCAAAATATGTGGAGTAAATTTACTTTTTAATCTTAGAGTCGTAAACGGTGCGCCTAATTTCGTGGGAGGGTCATTACTGTTCAGGAGGTCAACCAGATTATCCAAGAGATCCATGTCCTGGATTTCTAGGCCTAACCTGGTAGCTTGTTTTGTTTTTTGTATGCAATGGAACTTGTGGAGGGCTAATTTTCGTGCAAAGAGATGGATGTCCTTTGTCCAGCCAAATTTGTCCAATTTTGGTGTGGGGATAAAGGACATCCCTCTTCTCAGCACTTGGATTTCTGAGGTAGTTAGCTGATGAGTAGATAGATTTATTGTAACGGATCACCTGGCACCCCGACTTGGTACCTCCGTTAATGGATGCTCCTAGCGCTTCCTGAGGACTCCAAGCACTCTGGCAGACACCATAATCACCGAATCCGAGAAGCGTATAAATCCTCTCAAGCCTCTGAATGCTGTAGACCATTGAATAGGAACCATACGAATCGGCTTGTACTCCTAGCAGTCAACTGGAACAGCATACATTAAATCCTTCCCCCAATAATGAGACGACACATCACTTTGAGGGTAAAACAGGAACTCTGGACTGGCTCATCCAGACTGGCTTTTATTACACTAATCCACATACAGGCCACACCCAGGGGGAGGCATAAAATAACCAATCACATACATGGTTCAGCCCACACATCCCCTCCCCTCAGATAACATTAAACTCAATTATCCGGTACACTTTTTCAGCCAAGTTCTTGATGTACCCCAAAACCCGGGGGTACACCTTTAAATCCAGCATCGCTGGATAGCCCTTATTCAGGGGGACAACATATCCAAAATTCAAGTAATTCGGATGAATGGTTCGTGAGATATGGGGTTCCAAAGATTTGACCGACCGCATGGGTAAAGTATCCGAAAACAGTTCCATGCATTTTGGCCCTGCGGTCGGTCACAAACAAGGGAATGAAAACAGGCGAATTGCCTGTGTTATAGAGCCTGGAGAGGGTTTGAATGAATTCCCTTGTTTATGGGGCTCTTTCTACCGAACGGCGGGTCATTCGGTAGTTTCCATACGAATTTCTGGAAGTATGGAGGTCTCAGCGGTGTTTGCCTAGTCAAGTGTCCGATTTTAGTTCCAGACACTCGACGGCAAAACACCGCTGTTCGGTAGTTTAAGATGGCCGCCGCCACGTGTTTGTTTCCCGAATGGCGGCCACCCAGAGGACAAAGACCACACTGCACTGATTGCCAATTACCTGTTTGCAACATTGTTGCAAACGGTAATTGGAGGCACACTCATTCCTGGGTGGTCTGGTTGTTCGGTAGTTTCACTCAATATACTGAATGGAGTGATTCTACCGAACAATCAGATGAATGTTGCATACAAATCACCCAGGATACACTTAACACATCTATAAATACATATATAATATTACAGGCAGTACACTCGAATATGCTTCACAGTCTTAAAGGGACAGTAGTCCCAAAAGTCCCAATATGTCCATAGATGCTGTTAAAAGGGCCAGTAGCAGCAATATACAGTACAATATGCCCCAAATAACCCAGGGGCCATAGTCAGTAGGTAGGAGGCTAGCAAACAGGCTTCTCCAGGGCCCAGTGGCGAGGTTGGTTTCGCCACATTTCTCCCCTTTTCCAAACAGACTAACAGGGTACCTGACCTCTTGCCGGTCAGTGCCCTTGTTAGTCCAGCAGCCCACCCACAAAACAGAAACAGCAGTACAGCCCACCCACAATAAATGGTTACTACACCTGAGTAATGGAAAAACTTGTCCAGGTCCAGGTGCCTCACCCCGGCTGTGTGGGGGACTGGTAGGCTGTTTTGGTGGGTTGCTGAGTGGGCAGAGACCAGCGGTACTCTGCCCTGGTGCCAGCACTACTACAGGAGTAGTCTGGTTGGAGCCTGGTTGCTGGAGACCGACTGTCTCCCCTTTAGCTGCGCAGCTCTGCTGCTGGAGACCGACTGTCTCCCCTTTAGTTACACAGCTCTGCTGCTGGAGACAGACTGTCTCCCCTTTGGCTAAACAGCCCTGTTGTGGGGGGGCAGGACCGACCGTCCCTACCCCCTGTGCTGGAAGTGCAGAGACCACGGTCCCATCTGCACAGGTGTGGGGCTTACAGTCTCCCCCTGGTACATTAAGCTGCCGCTGGGGAGAGGTGGTAACCAGCTCCTCTCCCATTAGAACACTCTGCCCATTGATGATCCGCCGCTGGGGAGAGGTGGTAACAATCTCCTCTCCCATGCCTACTTTCAGTCTTTGTGGAGGGAGACCGACTGTCTCTCCTCCCAATTCAGTGTCCTGCTGCTGGGGAATAGAGACTGGGCTCTCTATTCCCAAAAAATCACGCTGCTGCTGGGGGGTAGGACCAACTACCTCTGCCCCCTGTAACTCAGCCTTCCGCTGGGGAGGGAGGACGCTGCTCTCCTCTCCCTGCACTTCACACTGCATTCCCGGCATATCACTCTGCTGCTGGGGGATAGGACCCACTACCTCTGCCCCCTGTAACTCAGCCTGCCGCTGGGGAATGGAGACTGGGCTCCCAATTCCCTGCAATTCACACTGCCGCTGGGGAATGGAGACTGGGCTCCCAATTCCCAACAAATCACACTGCCGCTGGGGAGGGAGGACGGCCCCTTCAGCTCCCTGTAACTTGGGCGCAGAGACCACGGTCCCATCTGCGCTGGTGTGGGGCTTACGGTCTCCCCTTGGTAGGTTAGGCTGCCGCTGGAGAGAGGGTGTAACAAGCTCCTCTCTCTGAACTGTAACCTGCCGCTGGGGAGCAAGGATGGCCCCTTCAGCTCCCTGTAACTTGGGCACAGAGACCACGGTCCCATCTGCGCTGGTGAGGGGTTTACTGTCTCCCCTTGGTGGGTTAGGTTGTCGGTGGGGAGAGGGGGTAACAAACTCCTCTCCCTTACACACCTTCAACCGCTGGGGAGAGGGGATAACAGACTCCTCTCCCTGCACCGTAGACTGCCGCTGGGGAGCAAGAACGGCACTTTCAGCTCCCTGTAACGCACACTGCCGCTGGGGATCTGGGCCGACTGCCCAGCATCCCTGTAGGGCCGGTAGAGAGACCGCAGTCCCATCTCCACCTGCCATCTGTGGGTCTTCCCAGGACCAATCCGTGAGGCCCCTCAACATTTGTGAGTAAGGGCCACCTGCTTCCCCACCTGGCAACTCTGGCTGCTGCTGGGGATCTGGGCCGGCTGCCCAGCATCCCGGTGGGCCCGGTGGAGAGACCTTGGTCCCATCTCTACCTGACTGTTGTGGTTCCTCACAGGACCAGTCTATGAGGACCCCCACTTCGGGTTCCTCCCGCCGCCTCAGGGAAAGACGGCTAACCTCCTCGGATGCAGCCTCTACTCGGCTGCTGTAACGCTCCTGCTGCTGAGCATACTTCCTCTCTTTCGCCAACCGGAATTCTCGGTCCAGCCTTGTGTTTCGCTCAGCCATGACCTGGTTCCAGATCACCCGGCGTGTCTCCATGGGTATATCATCCCCATACTCGGCCACTCGCTGCCTCACCTCGGCCAGCCAATCATCTCCAGAGCCAGAACCTTCCATACTAGTCTGCTCCCAGGGGCGCTGCACGACTGCTAGCGTTGCCCTCAATTTGTAAATCCAAACGTACTGTGTCTCCGAGCTGCTTTACCTCGCACTAGGACGCCATCCCACCGCTTGCCACCAATGTAACGGATCACCTGGCACCCCGACTTGGTACCTCCGTTAATGGATGCTCCTAGCGCTTCCTGAGGACTCCAAGCACTCTGGCAGACACCATAATCACCGAATCCGAGAAGCGTATAAATCCTCTCAAGCCTCTGAATGCTGTAGACCATTGAATAGGAACCATACGAATCGGCTTGTACTCCTAGCAGTCAACTGGAACAGCATACATTAAATCCTTCCCCCAATAATGAGACGACACATCACTTTGAGGGTAAAACAGGAACTCTGGACTGGCTCATCCAGACTGGCTTTTATTACACTAATCCACATACAGGCCACACCCAGGGGGAGGCATAAAATAACCAATCACATACATGGTTCAGCCCACACATCCCCTCCCCTCAGATAACATTAAACTCAATTATCCGGTACACTTTTTCAGCCAAGTTCTGGATGTACCCCAAAACCCGGGGGTACACCTTTAAATCCAGCATCGCTGGATAGCCCTTATTCAGGGGGACAACATATCCAAAATTCAAGTAATTCGGATGAATGGTTCGTGAGATATGGGGTTCCAAAGATTTGACCGACCGCATGGGTAAAGTATCCGAAAACAGTTCCATGCATTTTGGCCCTGCGGTCGGTCACAAACAAGGGAATGAAAACAGGCGAATTGCCTGTGTTATAGAGCCTGGAGAGGGTTTGAATGAATTCCCTTGTTTATGGGGCTCTTTCTACCGAACGGCGGGTCATTCGGTAGTTTCCATACGAATTTCTGGAAGTATGGAGGTCTCAGCGGTGTTTGCCTAGTCAAGTGTCCGATTTTAGTTCCAGACACTCGACGGCAAAAGTGTCAGTCTCCCCTAATGAGGGCGCTAATCACTAAAGTAAAAGCAAAATTGAAAGTGTAAAAAATACAAATTTATTATACAATAAATGTAAAAAATCATAAAAATCGAGCAGTGCAATTCCAAGACCAATTTGTTAAACACCAACTGCTGGCACACAAGAAAAAGGATGATGGAACGTTTCCAAATAGCCCTAGGTCGCGACTCTGAGGGCTAGGTATACTTGCGGCTTTCTAGTGGTAGAATGAACGGTCTCTGGACTGCTTTGAAGTAAAAAGGTACAGGCTCAACGCGTTTCGTCCCGCGTCTTTCGGGACTTCCTCAGGAGCTGCGGATGAGGAAGTCCCGAAAGACGCGGGACGAAACGCGTTGAGCCTGTACCTTTTTACTTCAAAGCAGTCCAGAGACCGTTCATTCTACCACTAGAAAGCCGCAAGTATACCTAGCCCTCAGAGTCGCGACCTAGGGCTATTTGGAAACGTTCCATCATCCTTTTTCTTGTGTGCCAGCAGTTGGTGTTTAACAAATTGGTCTTGGAATTGCACTGCTCGATTTTTATGATTTTTTACATTTATTGTATAATAAATTTGTATTTTTTACACTTTCAATTTTGCTTTTACTTTAGTGATTAGCGCCCTCATTAGGGGAGACTGACACTCTCCCCTTCTCTACTTCCTATTTGTTTATAGGCTTCTCTGGGGTGTGCCTATTATGAGTGGCAGCTTTTCTACTATAGTATCTTTTTAAAGCCTAGAGTCTGGATCTTTTCTCTATTTTCAACTCGACGGCAAAACACCGCTGTTCGGTAGTTTAAGATGGCCGCCGCCACGTGTTTGTTTCCCGAATGGCGGCCACCCAGAGGACAAAGACCACACTGCACTGATTGCCAATTACCTGTTTGCAACATTGTTGCAAACGGTAATTGGAGGCACACTCATTCCTGGGTGGTCTGGTTGTTCGGTAGTTTCACTCAATATACTGAATGGAGTGATTCTACCGAACAATCAGATGAATGTTGCATACAAATCACCCAGGATACACTTAACACATCTATAAATACATATATAATATTACAGGCAGTACACTCGAATATGCTTCACAGTCTTAAAGGGACAGTAGTCCCAAAAGTCCCAATATGTCCATAGATGCTGTTAAAAGGGCCAGTAGCAGCAATATACAGTACAATATGCCCCAAATAACCCAGGGGCCATAGTCAGTAGGTAGGAGGCTAGCAAACAGGCTTCTCCAGGGCCCAGTGGCGAGGTTGGTTTCGCCACATTTATGATCTGACTTTCCTGGGTTAATACGCTTTCCTGCGTTTTTGACCCTGTATATTGGTTCTGTTTTTTGTATTGCGTTGTGGTCTTTCTTCTATATTGGTTCTGGCTAAAAAATTAATCCCTTTTTTGAGAATACTTTTGGGATTCGGGTCAGTTGAAGTGGATGGACCATCTACACTCAATTCAGATTCAGATCCACTGGTTTCGTATTCAGAGGTGGAGTACTTATCAAAATCCACTCTTTTGGTTCGATTGAATTTACGATAAACGTTACCAGTCTGAAAGTCTTTAGAGTCCCTCATAAACTTAAAATGTTTCCTTGTTTTTATCGTTGTCTGAAATCTATCTATCTGATTTTTCAGTTTGACTTCTAGTTGTTCAAAATTTGTTTCTCTTTTGTAAGTTTGAATCTTTTCTATCTCGTCATCTACCTCCTTATTAACTTTTTCTAGCCTCTTTTTCTCATATCTGCATAAAATATCCATAAACTTTCAAGAACACACTCCGGCTGCTTCCTCCCATTCTTTAATAAATTCGGATTCCTCTATATGAGGAGCAGGGACATTTTGGACTCTTAGCCCCCTTGGAATAAGTTCTTTACTTAAATATTTCTCAAGTGAGGCTATTTCCCATCCAGCTTTTATTTGTTGTTTGAAGAGAAAAGTCAGATGATTAAAAGCTGAATTTATATTAGTGTGGTTAATGTTCTCTTGCATGTGTCCATCTGAAAACACTACATCTACATCAGAGTACCATGCGTCTTTATTGCTTTATCTGACAAGAACCCGGCCATTTCTGAGCAACGCTTTGCAAAGTGTGAAGGTACTAAAACCTTATGAAAGTATTTTGAAAAAATTAGATAAATCTATGGATAGGGCAAATCTACCCACTCCATAGACTAAACACCTTTATTGACACTCCAGTAGTGTCATATGGGGCTTAACCCCTATTATTAGAATATATATAAAAAAAAAGGGTAATAAATTCACACATCTGAGGAAACACTCCAGATGTGTGAATAATAACTGGAAATAAAGTTGTAAGTAATAATATTAAGGTCAATAATAAAGAGAAAAGGTCAGAAAAACAATCAAAACAAAAAATACTACAGCCTATTAGCTGTACCTCCCTAGTATCTATGATAGTTAATGTCCAATCAGACTCCTGACTTTAATATTATATTCAGTATCAATGTCTGAGAAATAGTGATGTCGCGAACACGAAATTTTCGGTTCGCGAACGGCGAACGGGAACTTCCGCATATTACTCCGAAATATGTGGAGTAAATTTACTTTTTAATCTTAGAGTCGTAAACAGTGCGCCTAATTTCATGGGAGGGTCATTACTGTTCAGGAGGTCAACCAGATTATCCAAGAGATCCATGTCCTGGATTTCTAGGCCTAACCTGGTAGCTCGTTTTGTTTTTTGTATGCAATGGAACTTGTGGAGGGCTAATTTTCATGCAAAGAGGTGGATGTCCTTTGTCCAGCCAAATTTGTCCAATTTTGGTGTGGGGACAAAGGGATCAATAGATCAGAGGCAAGTGATGTCAGCATCTCCAGCGCTCCATTAATACATTCTTGACCGCCTCTCCCCTTTCATCATCTCACTACTCTCCTTAGATTTCATACTTCAGCAGCCTTTGGAAGTCTGAGTGATAGGCAGGTGTCAGCCAATATGTCCATATATCTATGTATAATTGGGAGCGTGTCTGTGCTATGTAAATCAATTCTTCAAGTCGTTGAAAGTATTCCATTGTATCAAACCAAACAGTAAGGGGTGGCAGTGTATCTTGTTTCCAATATAGGGGAACAACCTGTTTTGCCGTATTTAAATCCAAATGGTCAGGTATTTTTTATATTTAGCAGTTGATGGGGATGTATGATGTATAGGAAAGTGGGCAGGTTAGAAGGGGAGGGTTGTCAGAAAACTTCCAGAGGATGGCGTCAATTGCCTCCCAAAAAGGTTTGACCTGCGGGCACTTCCACCAAATGTAAAGGAACAAGTATGTGGTTGTGTGGCAGCACCAACACTCTCAATCTAAGGACGGGTTTATTTTCCTAAGTAGCTGTGGGGTTCTATACCACATAGATAACACTTTAAAGGCAGTTTCCTGGGTCTTGCTAGCTAAGGCACAATGCTGTATTAGATCACATTGTTCATATTTCAGTCTGTGTAGGAATGTGTCTGGGCTTCCGTCTAAGAGATCAGGTAGGCGTCTGAGTTTGTCTCCCACCATCATGTGCCAAACTTGAACATGATTTAGAGCAAAGAAAATCTGTGAATGCCTTGCCCTCCATTCCAGGGTAAATTCATAGTTATAAATTAAGGGAAAGAAAGGTAAAGGAAATGAGGAAAGGCCTGGCCTAGGTGCATTCCTGTGCCAAATGTCCAGGGTGGCCCCTACACACGGTTGTCGATTTAACAACTTCCTACCTTCCACCCGGCCGGTCCACTTTAAGGCAGTTAAGGACCCGCCTGTTTGGATCTGTTCAACCTCACTCCATAACTTGTCTACCCCGTCTTTAGAATATATCTGTGCAGTGACTGTGTAATAATTTTTACACATCAAAAATAGATCAAAGGTGTCACTATTCGTATGTCATAACCCAATTAATACTTAATATTTTTAAACTCCGGGATGGTTTAAACCTCAAAAATGAAACAGAAAAAGTGCAGTATATAAGAAACAACATAAAAAACCCAAAAGAATATGTGGAAATGTCCAAAAATTGCTCTATTTCTTAACTATTTGGGAGACTTCTCCCCTTTTAAGTGTCAGTATGAACCTCTAGGATAATAATAGATCATAACTATATAGTATAGTTGTAACAGATCACCTGGCACCCCAACTATTTTCAGAAAACCATAAGCATGCAAAAGTGATAAAAATCACTCATGTATTCCAGAGCCACCCTTACACTTTTTAAAATCGCAGTGCATCTATCTGATGATGTCATCATGGAGTTTGTGGGTTACGGTCTGAGTACATGATGTCATCATGGAGTTTGTGGGTTACAGTCTGAGTACATGATGTCATCATGGAGTTCTGGGTTACAGTCTGAGTACATGATGTCATTATGGAGTTTTTGGGTTGCTTGCTGAGAACATGATGTCATCATGGACTTGGTGGGTTATGGTCTGAGTACATGATGTCATCATGGAGTTTGTGGGTTACAGTCTGAGTACATGATGTCATCATGGAGTTTGTGGGTTACGGTCTGTGTACATGATGTCATCATGGAGTTTGTGGGTTATGGTCTGAGTACATGATGTCATTATGGAGTTTTTGGGTTACTTGCTGAGAGCATGATGTCATCATGGACTTGGTGGGTTACAGTCTGAGTACATGATGTCATCATGGAGTTTGTGGGTTATGGTCTGAGTACATGATGTCATCATGGAGTTTGTGGGTTACAGTCTGAGTACATGATGTCATCATGGAGTTCTGGGTTACAGTCTGAGTACATGATGTCATCATGGAGTTTGTGGGTTACGGTCTGTGTACATGATGTCATTATGGAGTTTGTGGTTTGTACTCGGACTGGGACTGCGGTAAAAGCTTTTACATCTTGCCTTTTTTTCCTTGCTGTAACTGAATTATATAAGTTTACAATATATTCATTTAATTATTATGTGTTTTTAGGATTTGTAGAATTTTTACAATTTAAAATGTAGCAATTTTAGTGCACTTTAAATTGTCCATGTATAATGCAGTTTAATTTCTTGTACTTTATATTTTGCATATCCTTGCACCTTTTTGATTTTGCATATATTTATTTCCCCCCTCATGTTACTTGCTTTAAGATACCCTGTTATTTTGTGTAGGAGACAAAGTGCCTTGACACAATAACTAATCTAATAGCAATATATGTAGTGAAATATGCCAGAAGCAGAACATGTGGTCAGACTTGTTTTTCAAGTTCTTGGCTTGGCAAAAGCAATGGAGATTCCCCTTCAAGCAATTATTAACCAGTAACTTGGTTCAGGAAAACACGGATTGTTTATGGGATCACTAGACGGCAAGAGATCAGCAAGTGATTAGCATGACAAGCCATGAGTCACGATATATGGTAACCAGGAGATCAGCAAGTGATTAGCATGACAAGCCATGAGTCACGATAAATGGTAACTAGGAGATCAGCAAGTGATTAGCATGACAAGCCATGAGTCACGATAAATGGTAACCAGGAGATCAGCAAGTGATTAGCATGACAAGCCATGAGTCACGATAAATGGTAACTAGGAGATCAGCAAGTGATTAGCATGACAAGCCATGAGTCACGATATATGGTAACCAGGAGATCAGCAAGTGATTAGCATGACAAGCCATGAGTCACGATATATGGTAACCAGGAGATCAGCAAGTGATTAGCATGACAAGCCATGAGTCACGATATATGGTAACCAGGAGATCAGCAAGTGATTAGCATGACAAGCCATGAGTCACAATATATGGTAACCAGGAGATCAGCAAGTGATTAGCATGACAAGCCATGAGTCACGATATATGGTAACCAGGAGATCAGCAAGTGATTAGCATAATAAGACATGAGTCACGATATATGGTAACCAGGAGATCAGCAAGTGAATAGCATAATAAGACATGAGTCACGATATATGGTAACCAGGAGATCAGCAAGTGAATAGCATGACAAGCCATGAGTCACAATATATGGTAACCAGGAGATCAGCAAGTGATTAGCATGACAAGCCATGAGTCACGATATATGGTAACCAGGAGATCAGCAAGTGATTAGCATGACAAGCCATGAGTCACAATATATGGTAACCAGGAGATCAGCAAGTGATTAGCATGACAAGCCATGAGTCACGATATATGGTAACCAGGAGATCAGCAAGTGATTAGCATAATAAGACATGAGTCACGATATATGGTAACCAGGAGATCAGCAAGTAAATAGCATAATAAGACATGAGTCACGATATATGGTAACCAGGAGATCAGCAAGTGAATAGCATGACAAGCCATGAGTCACAATATATGGTAACCAGGAGATCAGCAAGTGATTAGCATGACAAGCCATGAGTCACAATATATGGTAACCAGGAGATCAGCCTGTTTAACTACATATCCAAGTAAGTAGACAAGAGGGGTTTATCCATTAAATGATAGTCTGGTGTCTAGTACCTATTTTTTAATCTGTTTAACCACAAATCTGAGTCGTTATCCAAAGAGGTTATTCCATTAAATTATAGCCAATAATCCAGTATGCGGTAAATTGTTTTATAGCGTCAAATCTCATTTGTGATTCAGAGGGTTAAACCTTTAAACAATAACCAAGAGTCCAGTGCCATGTCAGTCTTATGGAATGTATGCACCCAGTCTCTTCCCCTGAAAGCACTGAGTGAGCTGCTTTTAATTAACGACCTGGCTGCAGATAGTCAGAGAATCTAAAGACAGGCAGAGACATCCTTACTATATGTGTCCCTAGCCGTCTCCTCCTCTCCTTCTAATGCAGGTTGGTTTGTAGTACAGATAATTCAGTGCTGTCAGTGGCTGAGCTGTGTACACACATTCAATAAGGAAGCATTTTTCTGGAGTGAGACGATGAGGCTAAGGCATGCACTTCAGCATCCTCAAACTAGTAATTAAAATACAGCATATTAATGAGGCCAAAACAAATGCAGTAAAGGTGTCTTGCTGCCCAGAGTGTCCCTTTAACTCTACAGTTCCCAGGTTATTCTGGTTTGTCAATTCTTTCCTAGATAAGCAGTATATGGTTTGTTTTTGATTGGTGAATTTATGGGTAACAATTATTTCTCCCGTTGTAAAGTAACTATGTTTGCCTATGTTTTACCAGTCGGCGGAGAGTTTTTAGAATGTGTTAGAACGGATTATGATGCCCATAAGGTTGCATTAAGGAAACAGTAAAACAGACAAACACCATGAGGGTATCTGTGTAGAAAGTTTTCTTTGAGACAAATTCAGATGGGGAAACATTGAAAGAGAAAGCCTGGGAGGCTTTTAAACCATATATCAGAAGATGCTATTGTCCAGTTATCTGATGTGTGGGTGTTCTCATTTCTCTTAACCTCTATGCAAGCCATTTACATTGCATTCTACTCTGAACAAACTAAGAAAGTACTGTTAGAAAACGAATGCCTCAAAATGTTTTATAATGTTATATGCTGTTAAAGACCGTTATATACTCCTTACTATGAGTCGCGTTGATGGTTATCGCAAACATTTTTAATGTGTAATTGAGTATACATGCATTTCTTGGTTGATGTTTATATTAGTCGTCAGACTGTGCAGACTGTAATGGTGGCTGTTGTTTGCAAAAAAAAAAAACAAGAGTGTAATGCACACACAGAAAAAAAGAGGGAAAACTTTCAGAAGGGAGAGCCAATCCGTGAAGACATCAAATGGAAGAAAATGAAATATCCAGACACACGTGAGGTTTCTTCTAAAAGGCATTCTCTTTTTCTTCGAAACATGGAAGTGGATACAATGTTTCGGCTCCTCTGTCATTCTCTTGATAAAGGCCAGAGAGGGGACGAAACGTTGTCATCGCTTCCTTGTTTCAAATAAAAAAGACTGCCTTTTAGAAGAAACCTGAGGTATGCCTGGATATTTATTTTTCTTCCATGTAATGGTTGCTGTGTTCGACATTATTTCTCACTGTTTTTTTTTTTTATTTTTCCAGATTTCCAGGGAATTGGCCGGTCCGTGGTAAAACGCCTGGCACGATTGAGCCACACATGCATGGTTTAGTTTCTGTGGTATTTATTTAGGAAATTCTATTACTTTTGAATGTAATTGGTCAATATCATCTTGTTGAATGAAAAATTAGGAATATATTGCCCTCTTGAGAATCTCCAAAGTGATGAATAGGGAAGGTCCTTGTAGTTGAATATTATTGTGGGAAAATGTGCTAGAAAGCACCAGCTTGTTGATTGGTGTCAACAACACTGAGTTGTTTTTTTTGTTTTTTTTTTTGATGCACCACTTCATGGAGCACAAGATACATAGTTACCATAGTTACATAGTTACATAGCTGAAAAGAGACTTGCGTCCATCAAGTTCAGCCTTCCTCACATATGCCCCCGCTGCCGATCCAAAAGAAGGCAAAAACCCCAGTCCGAAGCGCTTCCAACTTTGCAACAAACTAGGTAAAAATTCCTTCTTGACCCCAAAATAGCAGTCAGATGTCTCCTTGGATCAAGCATCTATTAGCCCACTAATTAGAAATTGTATCCCTGTATGTTATGTTTTTGAAAGTATTTATCCAATTGCAATTTAAACATCTGTATAGACTCTGACAAAACCACCTCTTCCGGCAATGAATTCCATATCCTTATTGCTCTTACTGTAAAAAAACCTTTTCTTTGCCTTAGATGAAATCTCCTTTCTTCAAGCCTAAATGTGTGACCTCGTGTCCTATGTATAGCCCTGTTTATGAATAGATTTCCAGATAGTGGTTTGTACTGGCCCCGAATATATTTGTATAATGTTATCATATCCCCTCTAAGGCGCCGTTTTTCCAAACTGAAGAGATTTAAATTTTTTAACCTTTCTTCATAACTAAAATGCTCCATTCCTTTTATCAATTTTGTAGCTCATCTCTGCACTTTTTCTAGTGCCATGATATCCTTCTTTAGAACAGGTGCCCAAAATTGCACAGCATATTCAAGGTGTGGTCTTACCAGCGATTTATAAAGAGGCAAAATTATATTTTCATCTCGAGAATTTATGCCCCTATTTATACATGACAAAACCTTACTGGCCTTAGCAACGGCAGATTGACATTGCATATTGCTACCTAATTTGTTGTCTATAACAATTCCCAAATCCTTCTCGTGTGTGGTTATCCCTAGTTCACTACTATTTAGGGTGTAAATTGCTTGTGCATTCTTAACCCCGAAGTGCATAACTTTGCATTTTTCTACATTAAATTTCATCTGCCATTTTAGTGCCCAGTCCCCCAATCTATCCAAATCCATCTGCAGCAAGGCAATATCCTGCTCACATTTCATTACTTTACAAAGTTTTGTGTCATCTGCAAACACTGATACATGGCTTTCAATGCCCATTTCAAGATCATTTATAAATATGTTAAATAGAAGCGGTCCCAAAACAGAACCCTGAGGGACACCACTTACCACTTTTGTCCAGCTTGAAAATTTACCATTTATGACAACTCGCTGTACTCTATCCTTAAGCCAATGTTCTACCCAAGAACAAGAATATTCATCTAGACCAATTTCTTTTAGTTTGAAGACTAACCT
The DNA here is from genome assembly GCF_036172605.1 of Pelobates fuscus. Taxonomy (NCBI): domain Eukaryota; kingdom Metazoa; phylum Chordata; class Amphibia; order Anura; family Pelobatidae; genus Pelobates; species Pelobates fuscus. Next base: position 11,832,446 of record NC_086318.1, on the reverse strand, counting down.
ATTGTGAGGAACCGTATCAAATGCCTTGGCAAAATCCAAGTAGATCACATCCACTGCAACACCCTGATCTATATTTCTACTTACTTCTTCGTAGAATGCAATTAGGTTAGTTTGACATGACCTATGTTTCATAAAACCATGCTGATTATTGCTAATAACACAGTTCTTCCCAATGAATTCCTGAATATTATCCCTTAATAGCCGTTCAAATAATTTCCCAGTCACAGAAGTTAAGCTCACAGGACTATAATTTCCAGGCAAGGATTTTGAACACTTTTTAAATATAGGAACAACATCTGCCTTCCTCCAAACCTCCGGTACAATACCTCAAAGATGATCCGTCTTTAAAATATCTATGTAAAATTAAGCTGGACCCCATGAAGGAAATCCCAGCACTGCCCATTCTATTAAATTAAATGATACATTTATATCAAAGTTCTGTAAAATCTCCAACATTGAGTAATTAACTATGCTCATAGGAAACACACTGATCTATATGTTTAATGCTCAAAGCACTTTATCAAGAACAAGTGAATTCCTCTATGGTCATTTTCTATAACACCATTTTAGCATCTCATATTAACATTTTAAATGTATAATTATATTTAATGCACCAGTGTTTTCTAATGGCACTTCCCCATAAGAAATGTTAATTGTGATTCGGCACTTGCTCTGCACAAAAGTTTGTGTTAAATATTCACTAAGCTAAATTAAAAGAATACTATTTAAAAAATTCAAATACAGTTTGTTTTAAAGTAAAGTAAATATTCAGCAATTTGAATTTACATATGCAAATAGTTATTCATTTTATATTTTCGTTTATTTGCAAATTGTATTTATTTTATCACAGCGTGTGTAAGAGAAAGCTATTTGTGTTTAATATTTTTATTCACTATATTCCAGACAGCAAGTTTCACGTCATTATTTCTCAAACTGTAAATCAAGGGGTTCAATGTAGGAGTCACAGCACCATAAATAATACTAACATATTTTTGGCTTTCTGGATAGGCTTTTGCTAGCCCCATGTACATGGTCATACTGGTTCCATAAAACATTAATACTACGGTCAGATGGGAGCCACATGTGGAAAAGGCTTTATATTGTCCATCCAGAGACTTTATCTTTAATATCGATCTGATAATAAATACATACGTTGTTATAATGAAAGCAAAAGGAGCTAAAAGGACAAAAAAGTTTGAAAAGAACATTAGTGATTCGAGAAATGATTTGTCTCCACATGCTAGCTTTAGAATTGATACAAACTCACATGAAATATGGTCTATCTTATTTCCCCGGCAGAATATGAGTGGCTTAAAAATTATAGGGAGATTGGTATTTAGAAAACAACCCAGCCACATGATAACTGTAATATTTTTACACACCTTCCAACTCATAATGACCAAATATCGCAGAGGAAAGCATATCGCTACATAGCGATCATACGCCATAATGGCAAGCAGGAAACATTCCGTTTCACCCAGATAAAGACTCATATTCATCTGTATCATGCACCCAATAAATGAGATCCTTCCTCCGTCTGGTTTAAACATGTCTGATAATACCTTAGGGACATTTCCTGATGAGTAGAATAAGTCCAGAACGGATAAATGGCAGAGAAAATAATACATCGGAGTTTGCATACTAGACCTGGATATAACTGTGCATATTAAAATAATATTCCCACAAACAGTTAATATGTACATTAATAAAAACAAAACAAATAACACAATCTGGATAATTGGATTTTCGGAGATAATACTTAGAGTAAATTCTGTTACAGCTGTTTGGTTCTCATTCTGCATTTTCATAAATAAAACACACGTTGAAAAACATCTCTGTAAGAAAAAGAGAGAGTAACAAACAATTGTTAAACAAAGATTTTGTTTAATCTTTGAACTTGGATTGTTTCAATGTTTACCTTATCATAGAATAATTTACATCTCAATACATTTTTTTTTTTAATTAGCTGAACCAGAGATAGATTATCATGTTTGGTCTCACCATAAATGATTTGGAATTCTATAAAGCCATATACCAGAATGAAATGCAAAATGGTTTGCTGTGTTACATGTTTACCCTTTGCCTTTTATTACATCAATAACAAATTATCTATATGCCTGCTTAATTTGTATAATCATTGCTTTGATTTTATTATAAATACTACATAATATTATTATAAATAAAGAAAAACAGATATCACCTTGCAATGCTCCTTTGTCTTGCAGTTTCAGCTTTCAATAGTAGAATCTCTTTTATATGTTACTATCTGGACATGTTCATACTCCAGAGATTACCGAGCCACAATCTACAGGGTACTGTTCTCAAAAATAATCTCAGTGCTACATTTTACTCTGAGGTGATTGCAGCAATGAAGTTATAAACATACCACAATAATGTTTGTATCTTTTATTTATTTATTATTGTTAGTTTTTATTTTTATTTTTTATTTTTAATGTGTCACAGTTCACTAAAACCCAACATACAGAACTTAAAGCGGCACTGTCATACAGAACTTACATTTCTTTAATCAATTAATCTTCTCTCCCTCTGTTCTTCATTTCTTCCTGTCTGCTCTAGTTTTCTTTAAAACATAAGACAAAATAGTTTCATACGCCTGACCATCTCTGACCAGCGGAGGAGCAAAGTGTGCTTCATTTCCGGTGGTCAGAGAAATTTTCCCATAATTCTTACCTTTCCTCAGTGTTCCCGCGAGGCTTCATTTCACTTTTCCCGAATATCCTGTCATTTAGACAGAACGCCGGCGAAACTGCTGAATTGCGTCCTAAGAGAATGAGAACAGTTTCTCTATTCATGTTAGAACGCAATTCAGGACTTTGTTCGGATCGGAATTTCATTTGAATTAATGAAACTCCGATCCTATTTGTGCATCTTGCAGCCGCTTAGTAGATAACTCCCCTATTCCCACGGTATTAGGGAGCTATCTACCAAAAGGCTGAAAGACCTAAATTGGTCTTTCAGACAAATTTACTAATACTAAATAAAGGTTACTTAGTATTAGCAAATGCTGCCCCTACTCGCTATACACCCTGTGGCTGCTCACTGTTAAAAAAATACCAACAACCTAGTACCCCCCCTTCCGAGCCCCCACCCGTGCCACGGGAGTTGGGGCTATTAAACTGAAGGGGGGACCTAGAGCCCCCACCCCTGAGCGGCGGGTGGAGACCCTAAATAGCAATGATGGGGGGAACCTATTGTCCTCCCCCCCAGCCCCCACCCCTGAGCGGCGGGTGGGGGCCATAAATGAAAATGTCCCCCCCCCAAAGCCCCTAGTCACCCCCCACCCAAAGAAAAAATGATTAAACCCCTACCTACCCCCCTCACCCAAAAAAATAGTGAGGGGGGAATAAAGCAACTAAGTGCCTGTAAAAAAATAAAACTTACCATTTGATGTCTTCTTTTTTCTAAAATCTTAATTTTACAGCCCCAAAAAAGGCCAAATAAAAATCATAATACCCGTCAAACTTGTAAAAAATAAAATAAAAACCTGAGCACAAAACCAAAATCTGCCACGCCTTGCAATTTGAATCAGAACACTCTAATTGGTTGACTTGGAATTCAATCAGAGTGCTAGTAATTTTACACAGCGTGGGAAAGTTCTTTGGAATTTTCCCACGCTGTGTAAAATGACACAGAGCACTCTGATTGGATGGCTTGAAATTCCAAAGAACTTTCCCACGCTGTGTAAAATGACTAGCAATCTGATTGGTTGAATTCCAAGTCAACCAATCAGAGTGTTGTGAGTCAAATTGCAAACTGAGCTCCGCAGGGCTGGGGAAGGCTTATATAGACTTGCCCAGCCCTGCAATTAGGCTAAGAACACTCTAATTGGTGAGTTTAAGCCAATCAGAGTGCTGTTTGTCATTTTACACAGCGTGGGAAAATTCCAAAGAACTTCCCACGCTGTGTAAAATGACACAGAGCACTGTGATTGGATGGCTTAAAATCACAGTGATCTGTGTCATTTTACACAGCGTGGGAAAGTTCTTTGGAATTTTCCCACGCTGTGTAAAATGACACAGAGCACTGTGATTGGATGGCTTGAAATCCATCCAATCACAGTGCTCTGTGTCATTTTACACAGTGTGAGAAAGTTCTTTGGAATTTTCAAGGTCCTGGGATCCGCTGAAGTTGCGTCAAGGTTCCTGGTATGTGGCCGCACAAACGCTGGTGTTCAACACCAGGGGGCGTGCGGTTACCCTGCTCCAGACCCTGCTAATCCACTTCCACGCTGGAGACTCCCATCTCTTCATTAGGCACTTAGGGGTCCCGGTCACCTGACCGCCACCCTGACACAAAAGCCATGACTACTTAGGGCATGAATCATGGCTTCATTATAGGAGTGAAGAACGTATTGGATTGTGAATGAGGGCCTCTGATGATGGTCCCACCATGCATTGTTTGAATTTACATTAAAGCCATTTCAGTTCATTACATCTGACCTTCAGTACTGTGACGTTTGGTCCTTGCAATGGGGAAGCAGCTTCCAAGAATTTATTTTGTCTTCTCCAGTCCCCAACACTTGTGGCTGCAGAGGAATATTTGAATCTACACTTTATTTTGCAAAGCTGCTTTTTTATTTTTGTTTAATAGTGTAGATTGCTTTATTATTATGCTGTTATATTAGGAAGCCCACTTTATGAAGGAAAAAAATATTTATGGTGCAATCAAATGACAGTTTTTCTTAAGGAATACATAGAAACATTATACTTTAGATCCCTTCAACATCAAATAAATACATCAAACATATATATTGTTTCTTAAAAGATACTTTGCCTTTTCCATAAATCTGCTAATGCAGCTAATGCTCTGCTAATGCAGCTAATGCAATCTCACCTTGGCAATGACAATGACTGCAAGATCTGAGGTGGCTTTGTCTAGGGCTCATGGCCTATCATTACCATCCATCGTTGGACAGCTTTGGATGGATAATTTAAAACATAAACTTCCACAGTTTCTAAGCAGCAGATTGGCCAGGTTCAGGGAGCCAGGAGATCAAAAACAGTTGATGAGAATTATGACTGTTTGCACCATAACCACTACACTACACTTTAACCATATCCCTAACTAACCAAGTGAACAGACGTTTTGTGATTTTACAGGGTCGTAGTCAGGTTTCCAGTTTTGGACTCCAAACCAAGAAGAAAAAGTTCAGTGAACTGATTATTTTGTACACTTGGTCGACGGATTTATATTTAAAACTCTGTGAAATATTTTGATTAAGAAGACCCTTGAGCGCACTGGTTTCTTTTGTGTTTTTCTGTGCCCGTGTGTGCAGCTGAACAAGTAATGCTGCTTGGAATGTTTGAAAAGTGCTGCAAGGATCTCTATGTAAATTTCTACTCACCAGAATGATGGAAACATGGAGCCCTAAAAATAAATATAGATATGAAGGTACTTACTCTTATACATCGTTTCTGTTCCTCCAAAATTGCACAGTACATAATTCACAAAACACAAAATATAGGCACTTACAGGAAATTAAAAAAAAATGTGAATACATTTTATCCACAAAAGACAACATTGGGTGCAATGTTTAGGATCTACCTTGATCCTTTATCAAAACAATATCCATCCACACAATCACCGAACAGATAATACATCATACTCTACATCCTCATGCTCCCCAAACACCGTACAACCCACAACATAAAACACAGGTGAGTGTAAACTAATTCCAGTGAGAGGTCTCACCCTATATAGTGCCTCTAACCAAAACTACTTTGAAGTAAAACCATTCCGCCCCTGTTTTTGATTTTTTATGGATTAAATATATTCAAATCTTCAGAAAAGTCCTGTGAGTGCACACACTGTGCGGTTAATTTAATATATGTTATAGATATAGACATGTAATATGCAACAAAATATATAACAACATATGTAACTAATCCAACTATTCTGAGGCTTAACACTACTTATAGTGGTGGTACTTCTCGTGGTGGTGGCCCGTCGAAGCTCTGTGTAGACTGAGGCATGGAATGCACCTATAAGGGATTTCCTACCCTATCCAATTTCAGTTAGAGCTCTGATTTTAAAGGGACTCTATAGTCACCATAACAACTACAGCTTATTGTATTGTATTGTATTTGAGTAGAATCATTCCCTTCAGGCTTTTTTGCTGTAAATACTGTCTTTTCAGAGAAAATGCAGTGTTTACATTACAGCCTAGTGATAACTTCACTGGCCACTCCTCAGATGGCTGTTAGAGATCCTTCCTGGGTCATGGCTGCCTAAAATGCATCCAAACATTCAGTGTCTCCACCCTCTGCATGCAGACACTGAACTTTACTCATGGAGATTCATTGATTCAATTCATCTCTATTAGGAGATGCTGATTTGCCAGGGCTGTGTTTGAATTGTCCTGGCTCTGCCCCTGATCTGCCTCCTTGTCAGTCTCAGCCAATCCTATGGGGAAGCATTGTGATTGGCTCAGACCACCACTTCTGATGATGTCAGCAGGCAGTGGGCAGGTCAAAAAGAAACAGGGACAAAGCAAGCAGCTCCAGACTTGAATACAAGTAATATTTTACTATATTTGGGGAGGCAAGAGGGGAGAATGGGGGCTAGATGGTGGTTTTAACACTATAGGGTGTTTGTGTTCCTGTCCCTATGGTGTTCCTTTAAATATTCTGGGGCAGGATGGGCAATGGCATGTCCACCACCCGTTCTAATATTTATTTATAGCCCCCATCCTGATCTTTTTAGCCTGCATTCTGTAATTTGGGGAACATAGGATGTGTATGTTACATGTGTAACATGTAACATGTGTATGTTACTAGTGACTGGCCTGTTTTTTTGTTTTTTTTTATTACACCAAGCAGCCACTGCCTGCTTAATGTTTAGCAAACATGCTTGTGGTATGGTGAGCAGCGGTATGTGGGAGGTATAAATAGTTTGTACGTTTCCCATGCCTGGGAGTGACCAAATGACCAAATGAACCAATGAATTCATCAGTCATAACGTCATTCTGTCAATGGTGGCTTTGTGTTCATGTTTTAAATAAATGGCCACATTGTTTGGTAGTTTTGTCATTTTTAGGAATAATTGTGCATGTCTAACACATGCTAGCAATTCTGTATTAAGTCTTATTACCTCTTAAACTTATTACCTTTTTTGGATTCCACTACCACCTGTAGGCTGATGACACCCAGCTATATCTCTCCTCCCCGGACCTCTGCCCTGCCGTCCTGCAACGTGTCACTGCTTGCCTTTCTTCCATCTCTGATTGGATGTCCTCCCGCTTTCTGAAACTCAATCTCTCAAAAACTGAGCTCCTTGTCTTTCCTCCTCCTAATACTGATCCTCCTCTTTCGCTCTCCCTTCGGGTTAGTGGTACCCACATCAGTCCATCCTTGCAAGCGCGCTGTCTTGGCATCATACTTGACTCTGGTCTCACCTTTGAGCCTCACATCCAGCATGTTGCCAAATCCTGTAGATTCCATCTTAAAAACATAGCCCGCATCCGCCCCTTTCTTGCACCAGATACTACCAAGGAGCTTGTCCATGCTCTAGTAATTTCCCGCATGGATTACTGTAATCCTCTCCTGATTGGTCTTCCCAAAAGCCGTACTGCACCCCTACAGTCCGTAATGAACGCTGCTGCTAGACTGATTTTCCTCTCTAGTCGTTTCTCTCACACCTCACCCCTCTGCCAGTCCTTACATTGGCTTCCTGTATGCTATAGGAGTCAATTCAATGTACTAACTCACACCTATAAAGCACTGAACAACTCTAGCCCCTCTTATATCTCCTCACAGATCCATAGGTATGTCCCTTCTCGGTCTCTCCGCTCTGCCCGTGACCACCTCCTGTCCGTTGTCCGCACTTGTACGGCCAACTCGTGCTTGCAGGACTTCTCGCGGGCGGCTCCCTTCCTATGGAATAGCCTGCCTACCGCCATCAGACTCTCCCCTAGTCTTGCATCTTTTAAGAAGTGCCTTAAAACCCATCTCTTTAGGAAAGCTTATGGCCTCCAAGACTAACCAATACCTCACATACCTGTCTCTTGCCCTCTACTAAAGGGCAGCCCACCTTATTTGATTGCTATTTCCTGTCCTAATGTGTCTTACACCCCACCTCCTATAGACTGTAAGCTCGATTGAGCAGGGTCCTCTTCAACTTATTGTTCCTGTAAGTTTATTTGTAATTGTCCTATTTGTAGTTAAATCCCCTCTCATAATATTGTAAAGCGCTACGGAATCTGTTGGCGCTATATAAATGGCAATAATAATAATAATAATAATAAGTCAAAATAGATGTTTTGTTAAAAAATGAGTTGCTTGACTTTAAGTGTTTAACTTTAAGATTAAGCACTGCACAGAACACAATGCACAGAACACAATGCACAGAACACAATGCACAGAACACAATGCACAGAACACAATGCACAGAACACAATGCACAGAACACAATGCACAGAACAGTCCTCGGACATATGCACTGCATTCAGATAAAGACATAATGCATCTTCAATGATACTTTAACCTGCCTGCAACACTATAGCTCCTGCAGCAAACTAGTCTGAACATTCCTAAACAAAAAAAAAATCCAAACAGTTAAAAGTCTCCCCACACTCTGCAGAGAAAAAAGTAAAATGAGAGCAGTGCACCATGGATGTAAAATAAAGCACATTATTCCACATCATTATAAATCAAATCTGTCTTTCCCCACATTGCTAATTCTAATTTACAGGGTTTCACAAGGGGTGCACCATTTCTGTGGAATGCCCTGCCTCATCCTATTAGATTTTTATCACGTGCTTTAAAAAGTCCCATAAAACTCAGCTCTTTAGAAAAGCTCACTGCCGTCCTGGGTGAATCTTCTATCATTACAGTGGCCTTCCAGCACATCCTGCTTCACCTGTGTCTATAATCCATTTTACTTGGAGATTTGTTTTAGGCTGAACAAGATGTAGTGAGTGCAGAAGGTAGTGGACATAACTCACTGCTAGAGTGACTAAGGCAGCAAGGGCATATGGTCAGTGTGCAGTTAGCTTTATCATAACTAATATCATAGTCAGCCAGTGCATGCCAGTTTGTTCCCCTACATCATGCATGTGAAGAGTAGTGTCCTAATGTCTAGTTGTGCTGGTAGTGGCAATAATGATCATTCAGTTCTCCCCATCACTGCAGACATAGCACTTTTACATCTTCGTGATCAATGAACCAGAGGATTTAGAAGAGAAGAATATTGAGACAACTTTGAACCAGGCGGGAAAAAAAAACACTACAATGAAAGGTATTTGAAAAAAAAGGAAAGCAGAACAAAAGTAATTTAACTTGAAAAAACTGAGATTAAAAAAAATAAAAAAATAAATAAAAAGTCAGTGTGTACTTGATGATCCACTCACACGGCGCACCCTTTCATTAAAAATAAATAAATTGTGGAATGACACTGGAATTGTGGGATAGTTTTGTTTTGTCAGGGTGGAAGGGGTGAGTTTGTGGTCAGTTGCCCACTGACTCTTTCCTTTAATTTTTTAGTAAATCCCTTATTTTGAGGTTTTGAAAATGACTCCTACTCCCCATGTTTCATTAAAGAAGAAAACAAAAGGAAAAATATTACAATCAAGCATTACAAATTAACATAAAAACAGAATAGAGTCAGCGCTAATTATATCAAAAGAAAGAAAAAGGCAGCAATTCCGAACAAGGACTCCCTCACATGTCCTTGAAATAAATGGAAAAGGCAAACAATCAAAGGGATGGGACTGCGCCAATAGGCAAGGTAAATACATTTAAAGTCCTGGTTGTCACGATTCCGGGAACCCAACACGCTAACAGACACACACACACACACACAGAAAAGGTGCCGTACCGGACCTTAGAGTGGCCGGGCTAAGCTCACACAGAATAGTCAGGAGATAAGCCGAGTCAGGGGAACCAGAAAACAGGATAACGATAAACAAGCCGAGGTCAAAGGGTAGGAGAAAGTCACAAAGTCAGTTTAACAATCCAGAGAGTACGTAACCAGAAATCACAAGTTCAGAATCAATACCATACAGCAAAGACCACAACAGGGCAGGGAGGAACAGGAAAGGTGAGTATAAATACCCTAGGTTAAATTCTGATTGGATAACTTCTAATCAGAATTAACAATCACACGTGGGAGATATCTAAGCCTCCCACTGTGATTGTGGTACTGTTGCTTTAACGCCAGGTCACTCACGTGACCCCGGCGTTTGCATAAATCAACGACCTTCCAGCGTGCAGCGTTATACATGCTGCCGCTGGGAGGCGTGACGGATGCGAGCGGCGAGCAGCGGAGAGGAGACGCCGCTCGCCGACAGGTAGGAGGAGGGGAGACCGCGGGCGGCGATGGACTGAGGGTGAGTGCTGCGAGTTGCGAGCAGCCTCCCCTACTAGCCGCCCGCGGACCCCTGACATAACCCCCCCCTCGAGGACCGCCCAACGGGCGGGAAGCTGAAGGCTTCAAAGGAAACCGCGCATGAAAGGAGCGGACCAAAGAGGGCGCGTTCACGTCAGAGGCAGAAACCCAGGACCGCTCCTCAGGGCCGTATCCCTTCCAGTCAACCAGATACTGCAAGCGACCCCGAGAAAAACGAGAATCAAGCAGGGCAGCCACGTCGTACACGTCACTAGAGGCTGCGCGGAGGGAATCCGGACGCCTGAGAGGACCAGAGAATCGATTACAGAGCAGGGGCTTCAAAAGGGAGGTGTGAAAGGTGTTAGGAATACGCATGGAAGGAGGTAAGGCCAGGGAGTAGGACACAGGATTGACCCTACGCAATACCTTGTAGGGGCCAAGGAACCTGGGTGCGAATTTCATCGAGGGGACCCTGAGGCGGAGATTCTTAGAGGACAACCAAACCCTATCACACGGAACATAAGAAGGAGCAGCACCTCAACGGCGATCAGCAAATCTCTTCTGAGCAACAGCCACTCGAGAAAGAGTAGCATGGACCTGATCCCACATCTTCCGTAAGGAGGTTAGGTGCTCGTCCAAAGCGGGTATTCCCTTGTCGGAGAATACGCCGGGAAGGACAGAGGGTTGGAACCCATAAGCAACCAAAAAAGGACTTAAGCCAGTGGACGAATGAGTCACAGTGTTTCTGGCGAATTCAGCCCAGGGAAGGAGGTGAGACCAATTGTCCTGGTGTGCATTCGTGAAGCAGCGTAAATACAACTCCACAGATTGATTTGCCCGTTCGGCAGCTCCATTGGATTGTGGATGATAGGAGGAGGTAAATGACAAGGAAATCCCCATCTCAGCACAAAAGCCCCTCCAAAACCGAGAGACAAACTGAGGACCCCTGTCAGATACGATATCCTGTGGTATACCATGCAAGCGGAAAACCTCATTGGCAAACACCCGAGCCAACTGAACCGCAGAAGGTAGTTTTTTGAGTGGAATAAAGTGTGCCATCTTAGAGAACCTATCAGTCACAGTCAAAATTACTGTCATTCCATCGGATGAAGGAAGATCAACAATAAAGTCCATGGATAGGTGGGTCCATGGTTTCTTGGGTACGGACAGAGGCATCAGGAGACCCGGGGGTTTAACAGTAGGGGACTTACACTGTGCACAAACACGACAAGCCTGCACATAATCCACTATGTCTTGCTTAAGTGAAGGCCACCAGAATTGTTGAAGGAGACCCTTGTATGTTTTGGTAACCCCTGGGTGACCAGCCGTTTTGGCGGTGTGAAATAAAACCAACAATTTTTTTTCTATCTCTTTCTTTCACGTATAATCTATCAACAAGTGTCTCAGAGGGTGCTTGGGTTTGGTATGCCTTGATACCATCCAGGAAAAGGGACGAAATAACCAAACGGGTAGCGGCTATTATCTTAGACGTGGGTACAATGGGTTCAGGAGCGGGGGCAATAGACTCCAAAGGTTCGTACTGTCGGGAGATAGCATCAGCCTTGACATTACGGTACCCAGGCCTATATGTGATAATGAACTGAAAGCGTGAAAGAAATAAGGACCATCTGGCTTGACGAGAGGACAATCTTTTAGCATCAGCTATATAGGAGAGATTCTTATGATCAGTTATAACCAGGATTTCATGTCTGGCTCCTTCTAATAAGTATCTCCACTCTTTAAAAGCCATCACAATGGCTAATAGTTCCCTGTTCCCGACGTCGTAATTTTTCTCCGAATCAGATAATTTTTTAGAAAAGTAACAACAGGGATGGAGGGGTTCATTATAGGATAGTCTTTGTGATAATACAGCTCCCACATCTGATTCTGAAGCGTCTACTTCCATTACAAAGGGAAGGGAAGGATCAGGATGGTGTAGCACAGGGGCAGTGGCAAATGCCTTTTTGAGAGTCTCAAAGGCTTTAATGGCTTCAGGAGTCCAAACCCTGGGGTGCAAACCCTTTGTCAGTTTAGTGATAGGAGAAATGACTGATGAAAAGTTTTTAATAAACCTGTGATAATAATTGGCAAAGCCTATAAATCGCTGTATTGCTTTAAGGCCTTGAGGAAGAGGCCAAGACAACATGGCTTCTAATTTTGAAGGATCCATGCTGAACCCCTGTTCAGAAATGATGTACCCTAGGAATTGTACTGATTTTTGGTTGAATAAACATTTCTCCAATTTACAATAAAGACCATTTTGTAGCAATCTCTTAAGTACCTTCCTCACATGGGCATGATGAGACTCCAGATCAGGAGAAAACACAAGTATATCATCGAGATAGACCACAGCACAGACATGTAGTAAATCTCTAAGGACATCATTTATGAGGTCCTGAAAGACAGCAGGAGCATTACACAGTCCGAAAGGCATAACTAGATACTCGTAATGCCCACTGCGTGTATTGAACGCTGTCTTCCATTCATCGTTTTCTTTTATACGAACCAAGTTATAAGCCCCCCTGAGGTCTAGTTTGGTAAAAAAAATCTAGAACCTTTGACACGGTCAAACAACTCAGTAATGAGAGGGATAGGATAAGCATTTTTAACTGTTATGTTATTCAGGCCTCTATAGTCTATACATGGCCTTAAATCCCCCTCTTTCTTGGCAACAAAAAAGAAACCAGCACCAGCCGGAGAGGAGGACCTTCTGATAAAACCTTTACGTAAGGATTCCTGTATGTACTCCATGACCTGGTTTTCTTTCTCAGAAAGCGGGTAGACCTTGCCCCTAGGAGGCATCGTTCCAGGTAACAAGTTTATGGCACAATCATAATCCCAATGTGGGGGTAGTCTATCAGCTTCCCTTTTTTCAAAGACCAATGCGAGGTCTGCATAGACAGGGGGGACAGAAACAGAAAGTGGTTTAGCTGTAGGCACATTGAGTAAACAAACGGGATGTAAACGGACCATACAGTCTTGTTGACAGGATTCCCCCCAGGAGAGTATATCCAAACAACCCCAATCAAGTACCGGGTTATGCTTAACTAACCAGGGGAAGCCCAGTATGATGGAAGCTGTAGGGGAGTCAATTATTTGGAAGGTTATCCTTTCTTTGTGTAAGGCACCCACGGCCATAACCATTTCTTGGGTCTCATGGGTCACCAGGGGTTTCTCAAGTGGTCTACCATCTATGGCCTCAACGGCTAAGGGTGTGGCCTTTTGGATCAGATTCAAGGCTGCGGTTTTAGCAAAGTTCTCATCGATAAAGTTATCTACAGCAACCTGAATCGATCAAGGCTTTAGTTGTAATCGTGGTTTGATTGACCAAAAGAGTAACCGTAATGAATGGTCTGGAGATGGACACATGAGGGGAAAAAACCATAACACCCGAGGCCGACCCCTCTCTAGGCCTTAGGTGCTGTAGTTTCCCTGCAAACTAGGACAGTTACTTCGGAGATGCCCCCTCTTACCACAATAAAGGCACAAGCCCTCCCTTCTGCGGTATGTTCTTTCAGCTTCAGATAAGCCTACAGCACCTAATTGCATGGGTTCGGGAGGTGGTTGAGTAGAGGGAGGTAACGCTAGTAGTGCAGTACTGGGTAAAGCAGGTAACCCCTGTGTATTCATTCTTCTTTGACTACGCCTCTCTCTTATACGGTTGTCAATTAGAATGATATAATCTATTAGATCATCCAGAAGAATAGGCAATTCCCTGGATGCTATTTCGTCTAATATGTAAGCGGCCAAACCCTCCTGAAAAGCTGTTACGTGAGAGTCGTTATTCCAAACCACTTCAGCTGCCAGAGTGCGGAATTCAATGGTATAATCCGCTACTGATCTACTGCCCTGTCGGATCCTAAGCAGAGCTTTGCCAGCAGAAGCAACCCGGCCGGGCTGATCAAACGTACGTTTGAAAGCTGTTAGAAAGTCTGCAAAGGACATTGGGGACGTGTTCTCCCACATGGGGTTGGCCCATGCTAGAGCTTTTCCTGACAAATGGTTGATCAGAAAAGCAATTTTGGCTCTGTCAGTGGGGTATGAGCGCGGATTCATCACCAAATGAATATCAATTTGGTTGAGGAAACCACGGCACGATGCTGGATCACCGCTATAGCGCTGAGGTGGCGTCATGTGAACCACGTGAGCAGGAGCGGTTACCGGATCAGGACTGGGTTCTGGCCCAGCAGCAACAACTTCTTGAACGGCAGGTTGCAAGTGGGCAGTACGAGCCAGTATGGTTTGTAAAGCCTGGGCAAACTGATCCATACGATGGTCTAAACCATCCATTCTAGCCTCCTGATTAACTAGGAGCTATGGAATGTCAGCAGGTTCCATAATGGCCCTGTTGTAATGTCACGATTCCGGGAACCCAACATGCTAACAGACACACACACACACAGAAAAGGTGCCGTACTGGACCTTAGAGTGGCCGGGCTAAGCTCACACAGAATAGTCAGGAGATAAGCCGAGTCAGGGGAACCAGAAAACAGGATAACGATAAACAAGCCGAGGTCAAAGGGTAGGAGAAAGTCACAAAGTCAGTTTAACAAGCCAGAGAGTACGTAACCAGAAATCACAAGTTCAGAATCAATACCATACAGCAAAGACCACAACAGGGCAGGGAGGAACAGGAAAGGTGAGTATAAATACCCTAGGTTAAATTCTGATTGGATAACTTCCAATCAGAATTAACAATCACACGTGGGAGATATCTAAGCCTCCCACTGTGATTGTGGTACTGTTGCTTTAACGCCGGGTCACTCACGTGACCCCGGCGTTTGCATAAATCAACGACCTTCCAGCGTGCAGCGTTATACATGCTGCCACTGGGAGGCGTGACGGATGCGAGAGGCGAGCGGCGGAGAGGAGACGCCGCTCGCCGACAGGTAGGAGGAGGGGAGACCGCGGGCGGCGATGGACTGAGGGTGAGTGCTGCGAGTTGCGAGCAGCCTCCCCTACTAGCCGCCCGCGGACCCCTGACACTGGTAGGGGTAGTGATAATACAACGGAGTCCAGTATAGTGGAACTTGGATCCTAGATTGGTCCTTGGAGTTGTAGGGTTCTGCTCCTTACAGGTTTCGAATCTATAGAAGAGGGTGATGAGTGATGAAAAGGGTGGTCCAAGAGATAATTTAAATAGAAGAGATCTTACTCACTTTTTGTAGAGCTTAAACCAGCTCTGGTGTGAATAGCTTGCAGTGGTATGATCCCCGCTTATGGGATGTGCGGTGAGTATCCTCTTCGGTGCAATAACAGCCAGCCAGTAGGAAGATAAAAAGGAAAACAATAATGGTGCAGTATGTTTCAAAAATTAGATAAAAAGTATTACATTATAGTAGAACCACTGACATTTGATTGAGCTTATACTAGCTCTAGTGTAGTAGGCATAGAGCAGTATGATCACCGCTTCTGGGATATATGGTGAGCGTCCTTGGAGATGGTAACAGGAGCTCGGAGAGAAGATAATAAAACCGCAATAGTGCTCTCAGTAAAATATTTCTGGTATATAAAATATAATAAAATATACTCACAGTATATAGGGCAGACTAACTGCTCTATGACGCGGGCACGGGTGGTATAATCCCCACCTAAGGATTCTTTAGAGTATAAGGAAAAGTAAAATAAGGTAAAAGGCCAGGTAGTAGTAAAAATAATAAAAATCCAAATATATAAAACAATCTAAATTTGGCAACTCATTTTTATAGCAAAAATACTATGCTATGCTATTGTGTAATCATTAGGCCAGGCGATATTGTCTCCATTTTTCCATGTAAGCATCGTCAGTCCCCTTTTCTCTCGCTGTTCTGCCTTCCTGAATGGCTTTCCTGAATTCTTTTTTTCAGCATCAAAATACAGCCAAGCATAAGAGTGGCATGAATACAATTATTAATTTAAGTTATCCATTCGTATGGCTATTGATACTTGTTATATCTTAGCATTTTGAGCCTGTCACTAACTCAGAGAAACGTCCTTTTAGTCAGAGACATTCTTAGTAATTGCTTATTGTAAAAAGCATTACCTAGCATTTAACACTTTTTGAGTTTTGTGGTCAATTGCCTGATGATTGTGTTATAGCCCATACCCTGGTGGGTCACTATAATCTACTCAGGCTATATACAAGGATACTCTGTCTGACTGCTTTTGGACACTACAATTGACCATTTATTTTATTTTTTTGTGTGTGTGTTTGTTTAGTTAGAATATATTCTGCCCCAATTGTTTGAGACTTTTAAATATTCATAGATTAAAAGCCACGTTTGATCTTATTTATTCCTTTTTTCACTACTATTACCGACATTCCCCTGGTTTTTTACAACATAGTACTGCTACCTCCAATACTTGTACATATGCACTACTTGTGTATATGTACACGCGTGTGATTGTGTGTGTCTGTGTGCTGGATATAGGCCTTCATGCATATCCTGTAACTCTTGGATGGGAATTCATGCATTCTTTTTTTTTTTTTTTCAATGTGTACTTTTTATTGATTTTATCAAGTAAAAAACAGGAAATAACAGAAAAAAGAAAAAAGAAAAAGAGAGAGTACATCCATGACATGAAGATAAATGTAAACACTTACATGTTTTTTCAAGGCAGCTGATTAATTAAGCACAAAGTAAGTACAGTACTTAGGTGCACATTTGTCCGGGTTATCTGGCAGGGACACAACACAATACATATAAAAGTAGAGCAACTTTTGGCTACATACAGAACAGCCTGATATCGAATATGGTACAAGGTGCATGGAAGTATGCGAACGTACAACAACTCAAACACCTGTTAGTAGAATATACTTTTGTAAACAGGGTGCATAGTGGTGCACTGTATTTGTGCAGTAGTACGAGGCATCAATCTGCACTAGTTCCGTAGGGGCATAGTAAGTAAGTGTCACATTGCTATTGTGATACGTATCGTCCACACATGAGATGTAGTAGTAGGGGAGAGAGGAGCGAGGGGTATGGTAGGGTACTGGAGGGGTAACTTGTAACTGGTCCAGACATTTACCCAGGTATGGAGGTACAGAAATAGTAGCATAGCTGCTTATGAGCATTACGAAATGGTCATGATTAGATGGTCATGTAGGAGACAATCCCTTCACGACCAGTCAGGATAGGGTTTAATAACTGATGCTCAGTTGAGCCAATTAGTGAGGAATTTTGCCTCATTACCCTTCTTTGCCCATTCCCTTTCATGGTGGTATGCAGAATATACTTTTGAGAGCACCTCTGATATACTAGGGCATTGGGAACTTTTCCAGTGGGCCGCAATGCTGATCTTAGCGGCCACTAGAATATTGAGTACCGCATCTCTAGACGGAATTTCACCCAGATTGGATATGAGGTGTAGAATGTAGTTGTCCAGTGTAAGTGGGAGTGAAAGCTTGCACAGTGAAAATATAGAACTTTGTACGGAGTGCCAGAATGTTTGTATGGGTGTACACTCCCAAAAAATATGTTCAATAGAACCCGGGTCTTTGTTGCATCTCCAACACAGTGGGGATATAGTTGTGTAGATTTTACATAGTCTCACAGGGACTAAGTACCATCGCATGAGAATCTTAAAGTAGGCTTCCCATAATGTGATACAGTTGGAAGAGTGTTTAGTGTACTTAATAGCCAGCTCCCATTCCGACATAGTATATTCCACTCCTATACTTTCTTCCCACTTGAGCATATAAGGTAGTTTGTTGGTAGCAATAAGGCCTGCCTGTGCTGTGTAGCATGGTGAGAGAAATTTAAACGAGGGTTGGATTGTCTTTGTGGTATACCATTTTATACCTAGCTTGCTAAGTGAAAGGGGGTTTATGTATAAAATCGATTTGGAAGCCAAAATATGTTTTATTCTTAGATATAAGAAAATATCTCGAGAGGGCATCTTAAATGAAGCTTGCAGCTCTGGGAAAGGGCGTATGCCGTTCTTAGTAAATAGATAGTGGATATGAGTAATACCCAGATCTGTCCACCTTTGCAAGGGGAGATCAGGGTAGAGTCATGAGAAGGCTGAAAGAGGCGCAAGATAGAGTAGTTCCTCCGGAGGCCACACTGATTTGTTCCATGTCCTCCAAGAGTTTATGAGGAAGTGTGTAGCTGGGAGTGTATTGGGATGTGTGAGAGAAGAGGATGTCCATAAGACATTAGCAAGGGACGCAGTTTGACTGCACGCTGACTCAAGATTGAGCCATAGCGGGTTCGTTTTGCCTGTCAGTATATCGAGGCCTTGTGCCAGTATCGTTGCTCTATAATAGTGTTGGATATTTGGGACACTAAGGCCTCCATGTCGGAGTGGACGCCACATTGACTGCAGGAATACCCTTGGGGGCTTTTTTTCCCAGATTGATAGCAAATTGAAAGCGTTTAAGAAGTGTATTTGGAAGAGCAATTGGAAGTGTCCTGAAAAGATATAAAATATGGGGTAAAATCATAATTTTTATAGAGTTGATTTTTCCGAACCAGGAAATAAGAAGTTTGTCCCAAGAATTCATCTGTCTAGATAATGCGGAAAGAACTGCCTCATGGTTTTCTTTAATGATAAGCGCTTTTGATTGGGTAATTTTAACACCTAGATAAGAGATTGATGAGGTTCTCCAATCAAATGGATATCTACTATTTAAGTTTCCTATTATTTGTGATGTTAAATTAATTGGGAGTAATTGTGTTTTACTAATGTTGTTTTTGTAATAGGATACATATCCAAAGGAAGACAGGGTCTTGAGTAGGTGTGGGATCGTGTCGTTAGGGTCGGTAAGAAATACTATAATGTCATCAGTGAATAACGCAATTTTCTTTTCTCCTGCAGGAGTGTTTAGGCCGGGAAGTGCCGTGTCTAGTTTTATTTGTCTCACCAAAGGTTCTAAACAAAGAATAAAGAACAGGGGCGACAGGGGACACCCCTGTCTCGTGCCATTCGTGATGCAGAAATGTCTGGATGTGAAGCCAGTACGAAAAACTTTAGCTGATGGGGAGGAGTATAGGGCCAGTACGGTTTTTATGAAGGCTTTTGAGAGGCCAAAGGCTGTTAACGTTGCTGTCATGTAATCCCAGTTTAGGCGATCAAATGCTTTTTCGGCATCCAAGGCCATAAGAACTCCACTTTTATTGTGATTGTTTGCCCAATCCACCCGATCCATACAGTATCTTGTATTATCACCTACTTGCTTTCCTGGTACAAACCCCGCTTGTTCCTCTGAGATTAGATTGGTCAGAATGGGTTTAAGCCTGTTCGCTATTATCTTTGCGTACAACTTCACATCTGCATTGAGCAGGGAAATAGGTCTTAGATTGCTGCAAATTGTAGGGGACTTGTTTGGCTTGGGCAGCGTAATAATATATGCCTCCAACATTTCCCGTGGGAACCTGCCAGATTGTTTGACCGTATTGAATAATTTAGTTATGTGAGGAACAAGTTGAGTTGCCATTATTAAGTAGTAGTAGTTCGAGAGTCCATCAGGGCCCGGGGCTTTGTGTTTGGGAAGAGATTTAATGGCAAGGGTGATTTCATCTTCTGTAAACGGGGCATCTAGAGCGTCATTTTGTTGTTGTGTGGTTTGCGGTAATCTAACGTGCAAAAGATATTCAGAAACCTCCATTCTAGTGGGGGTGTGAGTTGTTTTGTTGTCCTTAAGGTTATATAGCTCTTCGTAATAGAGAGCCAATTCATCCACTATATTGTGGGGATTGTAAATTCTAATGTTGTCTTTGGAGGTAATATAAGGTATTTTGGTTTGTAGATATTTAGATTTCAATTGATTAGCTAACAATCTGCCTGCCTTATTGCCCATGTGATAACATTTCTGTTTGGTTTTAATCACCTGCTTGGTGTATAATTGAGCTTGGATCTCATGAATTTTTTTTGTATTTTGGCGATTTGTTTCGTTAATGGTTTGGAGGGGGATTGTTTGTTGGATTGTTCTAGTGTCGCAAGTTCCTGACGTAATGCTATGTCTTTGGCCTGACACCGTTTTTTGCTGATGGAGCCCATTTTGATAAATTCACCTCTAATCACCGCTTTGTGGGCTAACCATTGAGTTTCAATGGTGGTATCGTTGGTAGTATTTAGAGTGAAGTATTGGGATAACGTAGAGGCTATTTTCCGCTGGTTTATGGGGTCATCTATAAGGGACTTGTTTAATCTCCATTTCCCTCGACCTTTCGTAGGGTATGGTACTGTTAACGTGATAGTGATTGGAGCATGGTCAGACCATGTTCTTTGGCCTATTGATTGGTCTATCAGATGAGGGAGGGTTGATTTATCTATGAGGCACATATCGATTCGTGAGTATGTCATATGTACCTGTGAGAAATATGTGAAGTCACATGCTGAGGGAAAAAGGTTTCTCCATGTGTCGTATAAATCTTGGGAGTGTAATAGATTGGAGAAGAGTTTAGCATTTTTATTAGTTATTCTATTGGGCGGTTTACTGCCTTTTTGTTTTGTATCAAGTGTCGGGTCAAGGGTACAATTGCAGTCACCGCAAATAAAAACGTTGTCACGTTCACATAGAGTTGGATGGAGCTCAACTGCAGATTTCTTATTAATTAGATGTGAATGTGATAAATTGAGGAATTAAAGAGATGACAGTTCACCAGAGAGTTCACTGATACTGTGTCTTTAATATATTGATTGAAGAAACATAGGTACTGTATCTTTAACTACTTCAGGATTGCTGAGTGGATTCTTAGACTCTTATACAATTGAATTGCAGCAATAAAATGAAGGAAGGTAATGCAGATTAACTTGCTGAGATTTGATTTAGATTAATTGATAGAAAACATCTTATATGGAGACAGAAGGGTTAATGAATAGGAATTACTCCTATAACGATAGGAGAATGTGCTAGCAGGCTGAAGTTTGAGAGCTCAGTAGTCAGGGGAAAAGTTTGTATAACACAGTGAGGTAACTTAGCTACCAGAGGTTTGAAGTTGGTCCCAGAGTGCCCTCTGGGGAGGTTCCGTTGGAGAGAGGTCGAGAGGAGTCAAAAAGCTAGCCGTGGTCGAGGGAAGGAGAAGGAGGTTAGTCGATTACGAGTCCGGTTCGGTACACAGGTAAATTGTAGAGAAGAGTTGCAGCCGGTTTAATTCCGCGGTACGCTGTTCATTAATCCAGCGTCTGTTGTCTGGCGCGGTCGCATTATGTAGCGCAATGAGACCGCGTCAGAGAGGGGGTGTGGCTACAGTCCGTCAACCCGGAAGAGACAGGAATTACTGGTAACGGCCATGACAAACGTGACCTTGTTTCATGCGTGTTATCTTTTTAATTGTTTTGTTAAGAAAGGAAAACTGCGCTTCATTGGGGGCGTATATTGAGGCTACAGTCACTAGTATGCCATTTAAATCCCCTACCAGTATGAGCACTCTACCCGTCTCATCTACAAATTTCCTTTGTAACGTAAAGATCCAGTCTTTGTGGAAGATTATCGCCACACCCTTAGTTTTGTTCGGGGCATTGGCATAGTAGGCTGTAGGGTATTTCGTGGATCGGATTTGGGGAGGGTTTTTCGTGTTAAAATGGGTTTCTTGGACACATATTATTGCTGCTTCAGTATCATGCATGGTTTTATTAATTGTCGCCTTTTAAAGGGGCTATTAAGACCTCTAGCATTAACTGATAGGATTTTCATTATGTGTTGTGTCATGAGTGTAAGTTGTGGGGAGCAATGATAGAAGAGTATCTTTGAATACATACACTTGGGTCTGTTTGGCCTCCAGGCATAGGTTGTCCTGGTACTCTATCGCACATACAATTATGTATAGAATTATTGTGAACTCGCCTCCAATACGGCTGACCTTGTCTCAATATTTTGTCTGGACCTACGGGAGGGGGAGGTATAAGGGTAAAAGAAAAGAGAAAAGAACTATAAGAACAAACGTATTTACACACATCTTCCTGAGCAGGAAGATACACATAAATCATCCTTGGGTGAGAACTAAGAGCGGTTCCAAGGGTGACTGAGGGAGGCTGTGAGCTCCTCCCCACCTGAAATGGTAATATATTAGTAGTACTTAGAAGGTAATTGTAGAGATATGAACATAAATGAAATAAGTGAACATCAACAAATGCAACGGTTTAGCCAGGAAGTTTGGCTTGTTCCCATACACTTAATATTTGGGGGTTAAATGAGGTTGCGTAACACACAGTTAACAAGGCGTACAGCATGTAATTTCCAAAATAATGCTCAGTATGACATGAGGCATGACTTAAGCCAAAATCCCACGGGGAAAAATGTCTCTACACAGGAGATCTTGCAATTTTGCAAGTTTGCACCATGGGGAATTTAGCTACTAACAACTATGTTCCATTATGTTTTAAAAGTTCTTATACATTTTAAGTCATTTTTATTGTTATTTTTTTGTTTTATTTATTTATTGTTTTATTTATTTAGTTAACTGTATTATTGGTGCTGTTCCCCGCATGTTCAGTTAAATACACAAACTATAATCGGCGGGCGGACTTTGCCCTCGAGACTATGGGGGTAAATGGACAGAATGGAAGCCGATATGGGGATAACAACTTATCATAGGGCAAATTATTGCAATAAACGATACTAAGCGTGTCGTCTTCGTCAAGGCAAACTATTGTATATCTGTATACAATAGTAACACTGAGCAGAACGGTGCTCTGAAACCGAAAACAGAGGGCACAGATTCGACCACAAATTCGTGGCAGAAAGGAAAAAGACCGCAATAACTAAGATATGACAAATGGCGACTCTAGGCATGCCATGTACAGTGCTACCCTTATAACGTGACATACATTACACATAGCGCAGATTTCTGTTTCATCGTATGAGTGTCAACATGTGGATAGTAAATATGTCCATGCATACTTGGGCGTAGGTACGTCTGACCTGGGCCTGGACGAGCAGTTGAAAGGGCTATGTGTTATATTATCAATGACTAAAAATCCTAGCATGGTCTGTGGCCTTAAGACTATTCTATTGTAAAACTGTATGTTCGTATACCAAGATACGTCTATTGATGTAGCAGGATCTATGAAACATTATTAGCAACGGGTGATTTGAGTAGGGTAACCTACGTAGTTAAACGATATTTTAGCCATATACCCTTAACAGATCATTTTTATGAAATGTGGAATTAACATTCTGTGGAAAGGCGAACTGAACTGACAGTGAGTAAGAATTTGGTGACGGTGATACCATGAGAGAATATCATATACCTTGCTCTAGAAATTAACACCGAATGGGGTACCTGTATACAGAAAAGTAATCGCGGCATGAATCAAAAGAAAACCTGTATGAAAGTCACTGCAAAGTTCATGGTTTCTTGGATGGTGTATTAGCCATTTGCCAGTCTGCCTGTATTCGTCTCGGAGAAGTGTTGCCAGGCATACTTTGAAGAGGGTGCGTGGTGTTCCATAGACCCCATGTCGTAAGTATTTTCATCCCTTCTGTTGGCTCGTTGATGATGTGTTTTTTTCCTTGTCTCCAAATTAGCAGTTTAGTGGGGTAACCCCACCTATATGCCACATTGTGGTTGTGACGAGAGCAATCTCGCCACATTGCATTGGAGAAGCCTGGCTGCCCGCCTGCTGCCTTTGGACTATGGCCCTGGGAGATTGGGCCCTTTAAAAACAGTATTCGGCCATACCAGAGTGTATGTCACTCATTCTGGCCCTTTAAATACAGTTTGGTCATTTGGTACTTGCCCTGTGTGAGCTGTGGTAACCCAGATAGCTATGCCATGGAGCCTATTCGTGTGATTAAAGACTTTGGCTCCATGGCGATTAAACTGTATTCGGTTGGTCTGAGTGCCATTCACCTAATAATGTGCACTCAGACCTGAGCTATCTGGGGATATGTGAAATGTCTGTGTGTTATGTGTAAAATGTGACTATGTATTTTAGTTATTAATGCTTTTATTGTAGCAGGTATGATCACATACATATGTCATGGAAACAAAGTTTACGTAACGTTACATTTAGTGTTAGTTTGATGCAGGGGTCAAGTTCTGGGTCAAAAAGTGCAGGAACTCACCCAAGATCCACTCCCCGCTCCCTCCCCCCATCACCCCAAAAAAAGATACGCTTGTATGCAGGGGCTGAGTAAGGGCACGGGGCTGAGGAGGGGGACAGGAGCTGAGGAAGAGGGACAGGAGATTAGGGGGGGGGCATGGGCTGAGGAAGGGGACAGGAACTGAGGAAAGGGACAGGAACTGAGGAAAGGGACAGGAACTGAGGGGCTGAGGAAAGGGACAGGAACTGAGGGGCTGAGGAAAGGGACAGGGGCTGAGGAAGGGGGTCAGGGGCTGAGGAAGGGGGTCAGGGGCTGAGGAAGGGGGTCAGGGGCTGAGGAAGGGGGTCGAGGCTAGGAAGAGGGACAGGGGCTGAGGAAGAGGGACAGGGGCTGAGGAAGAGGGACAGGGGCTGAGGAAGAGGGACAGGGGCTGAGGAAGAGGGACAGGGGCTGAGGAAGAGGGCTGAGGAGTGGGACAGGGGCTGAGGAGTGGGACAGGGGCTGAGGAGTGGGACAGGGGCTGAGGAGTGGGACAGGGGCTGAGGAGTGGGACAGGGGCTGATGCTCGTATGCAGGGGCTGAGTAAGAGCACTGGGCTGAGTAAGGTGGACAGGGGCTGAGGAGGGGGACAGGGGCTAAGGAGGGGGACAGGGGCTAAGGAGGGGGACAGGGGCTAAGTAAGGTGACAGTGCTGTGGAAAAGGGACAGGAGCTTAGGAGGAGGGGGGGCATGGGTTGAGGAAGGGGCCATGGGCTGAGGAAGGTGGCAGGGCTGAGGAAGGGGCCATGGGCTGAGGAAGGGGCCATGGGCTGAGGAAGGGGCCATGGGCTGAGGAAGGGGCCATGGGCTGAGGAAGGGGCCATGGGCTGAGGAAGGGGCCAGGGGCTGAGGAGGGGAGCAGGGGCTGAGGAGGGGAGCAGGGGCTGAGGAGGGGAGCAGGGGCTGAGTAAGAAGACAGGGACTGAGGAGGGAGACAGGGACTGAGGAGGGAGACAGGGACTGAGGAGGGGGACAGGGCTTGAGGAGGGGGACAGGGCTTGAGGAGGGGGACAGGGCTTGAGGAGGGGGACAGGGCTTGAGGAGGGGGACAGGGCTTGAGGAGGGGGACAGGGCTTGAGGAGGGGGACAGAGACTGAGGAAAGGGACAGGGACTGAGGAGGGAGTCAGGGCTTGAGGAGGGAGACAGGGACTGAGGAGGGAGACAGGGACTGAGGGGGGCAGGGACTGAGGAGGGGGGCAGGGACTGAGGAGGGGGGCAGGGACTGAGGAGGGGGGCAGGGACTGAGTAAGGGGACAGGGCTTGAGGAGGGGGGCAGGGACTGAGGAAGGGGGCAGGGACTGAGGAAGGGGGCAGGGACTGAGTAAGGGGACAGGACTTGAGGAGGGGGGCAGGGACTGAGGAAAGGGACAGGGACTGAGGAGGGAGACAGGGACTGAGTAATGGGACAGGGCCTTAAATAGGGGGACAGGGACTCGGGAAAGGGACTTAGGAGGGGGGCAGGAACTGAGGAGGGGGACAGGGACTGAGGAGGGAGACAGGGACTGAGGAGGGAGACAGGGACTGAGGAGGGAGACAGGGACTGAGGAGGGAGACAGGGACTGAGGAGGGAGACAGGGACTGAGGAGGGGGGCAGGGACTGAGTAAGGGGACAGGGCTTGAGGAGGGGGACAGGGACTGAGGAGGGAGACAGGGACTGAGAAGGGGGACAGGGACTGAGGAAGGGGGACAGGGACTGAGGAAGGGGGACAGGGACTGAGGAAGGGGGACAGGGACTGAGGAAGGGGGACAGGGTCTGAGGAAGGGGGACAGGGTCTGAGGAAGGGGGGCAGGGCCTGAGGATGGGGGCAGGGACTGAGGATGGGGGCAGGGACTGAGGAGGGGGACAGGGACTGAGGAGGGGGACAGGGACTGAGTAAGGGGATAGGGCTTGTGGAGGGGGGCAGGGCTTGTGGAGGGGGGCAGGAACTGAGGAGGGGGGACAGGGCCTTAAATAGGGGGACAGGGACTGAGGAGGGGGGACAGGGCCTTAAATAGGGGGACAGGGACTGAGGAGGGGGGACAGGGCCTTAAATAGGGGGACAGGGACTGAGGAGGGGGGCAGGAACTGAGGAGGGGGACAGGGCCTTAAATAGGGGGACAGGGACTGAGGAGGGGGGCAGGAACTGAGGAGGGGGGCAGGGCCTTAAATAGGGGGATAGGGATTGAGGAGGGGGGGCATGGTCTTAAATAGGGGGGCAGGGAGTGAGGAGGGGGGCAGGAACTGAGGAGGGGGCAGGGCCTTAAATAGGGGGACAGGGACTGAGGAAGGGGGCAGGAACTGACGAGGGGGGACAGGGCCTTAAATAGGGGGACAGGGCCTTAAATAGGGGGGCAGGGACTGAGGAGGGGGGCAGGAACTGAGGAGGGGGGACAGGGCCTTAAATAGGGGGACAGGGACTCTGGAAAGGGACAGGCCTGAGGAAGGGGACAGGGACTCTGGAAAGGGACAGGCCTGAGGAGGGGGACAGGGACTGAGTAAGGGGATAGGGCTTGAGGAGGGGGACAGGGACTGGGGAAAGGGGGCAGGAACTGAGGAGGGGGGACAGGGACTGAGGAGGGGGGACAGGACCTTAAATAGGGGGACAGGGACTGAGGGAAGGGATAAAAAAAAAAAACAAACTAAAGTGCCTTCCCCCCTCCCTGAGGCTTACCTTGGGCCAGGAGGGCTGGGACAGGATGTGGAGCCTGCAGTCAGTGGAGTAAGCCGGCCTCTCCTGATGATGTCAGGAGGAGGGGGCGTGACTTCCTCTGCTCCCCAGCAGTCCTGTGAGAAGAGCAGAGAAAGTCACGCCCCCTCCTACTGACATCATCAGGAGTGGCAGGATGACTCCACTGACTGCAGGGGGAGAGGTGAGTTTAAAAATCCGAGTCCCCAGTCAGAGGCAGGGGATTCGGATTTGTCCTCCCCCCTGCTCTGTCAGCCGCTTGTGCCAGCCCTGGGTCCTGCAGGACTTGTAATGGGAACGGCGTTCCTGCTGTGGAAAAAGTGCAGGAACGCCGTTCCCACGCGTTCCTGGAGGACTCGAGCCCTGGTTTGATGTGACAAGTTTAGATTATACACGTTTGGCGTATAGCTGTTTTTGTTTCATGTTTCTTGTTGCTCATCAAAGTCCATCCATTCTCGGTGTACCTAAATAACATTATGTGCTACTATTTCAACTCATAACCAAAATGTTTTCAACTGGGTCCATAGCAATAATTTTTGCCCCCCCGTGTAGGGTTTTCCCCTGCGTACCCTCTTCCAGCTTGCGGCCCTCCCCCCTGTCTCCTTTTCCCTGTGAGGTCTCTGCCAGGGATGTCCCCCCGTTCCCTACTCCAGGAGTACTTGATACAGAGTGCTGTCGGTTTTGTGTATTCCGCTTACTATCTAGTTGTTAGTTGCAGATGTGGCGTTTGTCTAACCAGTGTGTCCCTCTAGCGTGTGATTATCTCAGTTACGTTCATTCGGAGCGGTCTGTCTTTGTCCCCGTCCCCCCCCCCTTTGTCGTGGCGTGTGCCGTAGTATCCCCTCTACCCTCCATGTTAGAGCTAGTTCTCTATGCGCTTTGTCGTGTCGTTCTCTTCTGCTGTGTGGATGTCTCCTGTTCGTGTGTCCATCTGCTTCTCTTGTCTTCCCTCCCTCCCCCTTCCATCATGGTCTACCCCCCCTCCTCCTGCCCCCCTACTCTCTCCTGTCCCGACGCCCATCAACCTGTCCCCATGGGCCCCTTCATGTGGACCCCTCTCCCTCCCGTGTGCCTGTTGTACGGGTGTTTGTCCGGTGTCTCCTTTCCGGTGGTGGAGATCTCACCCCTGTGACATTAAGGGGATAAGGGAAGCGGGGAAAAACGTCAACACAGGGTATAAGCCTGGAGTGATTTCACCTGCCGCGCTGCCCCCCGGGCCCCCTCATGCTTGTCCTCCCCTCCCCCCCGGAACTCCTCCCCCCCCTCCCCTCCCCATCCCTTTCTATCCACCTCGTCCAGTGGTACCATGTTTGGTGGTATCTCTGCATCTTGCCCGCCGCTGATAGTATGAGTTCCTCAGCCTCCCGTATTTCTTCCACTCTTTGTATCCAGTCTTCCATCGTGGGGACCATTTTCCGTTTCCAGTGGCCAGGTATGAGGCTTCGCGCCGCGTTAAGCAAATGCGGTACCATCGTCTTTTTGTACCTTGCCGGGGACATTGTGGTCACATGAAGGAGGTAAGCGTCTGGCGTGAAATCGATTCCACCTTCCGTGAGCTCTGTGATGGTTTCGTGCACTTTCTTCCAGAAGGGTTGGATGTTTGGGCAGGTCCACCAGATGTGAAACTGCGTGCCTAGTGCCCTGTCGCACCTCCAGCACTCCGGGTCGTCGGTGCACCCCGCTAGTGCTAGTTTTTCCGGGGTCCGGTACCAATGCGTAAGCATCTTATACCCCGACTCTTGGTGTTTGGTGCTGATCGAGGCTTTGTGGGTGTTCAGAAAAACTTCCCTCCATTGATCTTCCGTCAAGGTGTGACCCAGATCCCTCTCCCAGTATTTGGTAAAGTATGGTGTGTTGTTTCCCCCACTGTTGGCCTGGATCAACTGATATAAGGTAGAGATGCAGTGTGCCGGAGGGGTGTCTTGATCGCATAATTTTTCATATGTTGTTAGGGGCCTGATTGTTGTGTCCATCTGAGGAATGGATTTGATATGCCGCACCAATTGGTGGTATCTGAATTGTGTCATAAAGCTTGCGGTATTCTGGGTCTGCAGGTCCATGAGAGGTACAATCCCCCCTTCCCTGTTCACGTGTTTCAATCTACACTGCTTCGGTAACCCCAGCGATGTCAGGAATGTCGGAGAGTCTGCTGGTTCAAAGTGAGGATTTCCCGCAATGGGGTACAGTGGAGACACCTGCGGTGCCAACTCTGTCTTCCGATTCGTAGCTCTCCATACTTTCAATGTTGCTGCAATGGTCGGATGGTCATGAGGTAGTGCTCCCTCCTTTCCTTTCGGAGTCCAGGGCACCGCTGTCAGTGGCGCCTTGACAAAACTGCCTTCCAGCCGAATCCACACTTTCTCCTGGGGTGCCTGGGTCCACTCGAGGATTCTCTGGAGATGTACTGCCTGGCAATATTTGCTCAGATCCGGTAATCCCAGTCCTCCCCTTTGTTTTGGTTGTGTGAGGATCTCATATCGCAGTCTAGCTTGTTTTCCATTCCATACATAGTGGGTAAGCGATTTGCGCACCTGATGAAAGTACTCCTTGGGTATATTAATTGGTATTGTTTGAAGAAGATACAGGAGTCTGGGCAAGGCGTTCATCTTCAGGACATTGATTCTCCCCATCCATGTGATGTGTGGGAGCGTCCAGTGCTGGAGATCTCATTGAATTCGACCCAGAAGTGGGGTAAAGTTGAGCCTGTATAGATCGGTCAATTTTGACGATATCCAGATCCCCAGGTACCCCAATGCCTCTTTGCACCAGTGAAGGGGGAACTCCTTTCGGAGCTCTCGCACCACCCTTGGGTTGCAGCCGGCATTGAGAATCTCGGATTTCCCGTAATTAATTTTTAGGTTGGACACCCGGTGGTACAAATCGAATTCCTGCATAATGGTTTTCAAGGATGTATGTGGATCCGTAACCGAGAACAAGAGATCATCAGCGTATGCCGATATCTTACTTTCCCCCCAGGAGCCGCCAATCCCTCTCACCCCTTCGTTTCCTCTTATGGCGTTGAGGAATGGCTCCAGGCTGAGTACGAAGAGCAGTGGCGATAGGGGGCACCCCTGCCTGGTCCTGTTACATATGTTGAGTGGTTGGGACAGCATCCCGTCCACGCTAACTCGGGCTGCCGGTTTGCTGTACAGCGCTTGCACCCATGCCATCCTGTGAGGGCCCAGGCCTACCTGTCGGAGCACCAGCATCAGGAACGACCAATCTACCCTGTCGAACGCCTTCTCTGCATCCGTTGAGATAAACAGGGCCGGGAGCGACCGTTTCTGGGCCGCATGTATCAAGTTGATCACTTTGACCGTATTGTCCCGTGCTTCCCTCCCTTTGATGAATCCTACTTGGTCCGGCTTTACGAGCCTCGGTAGGAGGGGCTGGATGCGGAGTGCCAACATCTTTGTAAAGAGTTTAAGATCGGCGTTCAACAGGGAGATCGGCCTGTAGCTAGCGCACTCCTGCGGGTCTTTCCCGTCTTTCGGGAGCACCACCACATGGGCTAGTAGCATGTTGGGTTCCAATGTGCCCCCCTCTCTGACAGCATTGAAGACCTTCACCAGGTATGGCGCCAGGTCTCTGGCAAAGGTTTTATAATACTGTGCTGTGAACCCACCCGGTCCTGGGCTTTTCCCGTTCTTTGCCAGCTTCACTGCCTGAAGCAGTTCCTCCAGGGTGATGGGTTCATCCAAAGCATCTCTCTCTTCCTCTCCCAGCCGGGAGGTGAGGTGTCGGGCAACGTATTCCTGTTTCTCGTGCAGTATAGTCCTTTTGTCCACTTCCAGATTCCCCGTTGTGGGTGGCAAGTTGTAGAGGGAAGCGTAATATGCCTTAAAAGCTTCTGCTATTTGTCGGGGGGTTGTATGGCATTCCCCGTCATATTTTATTTGTTGGACAAAACTTTTTTGCCTCCTGGCCTGTAGGGCTCTTGCCAATAATTTACTGCATTTGTTGCCGTGTTCATAGAAGGCTTTCCGGACTAGCCTGAACTGAAATTGTATTTTAGATGTGAGACAGGACTGCAGTCGTGCCCTGGCCGCCGTCAGGCGTTTATTTCCTCGTCCAAGGTGTTTTTATGTTGAGCCTCCAAATCTGCTATTTGGGTCGTCAGCTCAGATATTTCTAGGGTGCGTCGTTTTTTCTGTTGTGCTCCGTGTTTGATCAGGAGCCCTCGAATGGTGCACTTGTATGCTTCCCACATCACGGACGGATTGGTCTCTGGAGTGTCGTTTTCTAGGAAGAATTGTTCCGAGGCTGTAGCTATTTCTGCCCGTATCGTTGGATCCTCCAGCAGTGTCTCATTTAGTCTCCACGTCCACTGTTTTTTGGACGGACATGGATGTTTAATGGCCATGATGACCGGTGCGTGGTCTGACCATGTCATCGGCGCGATGTGTGCCGTCTGGAGATCATCTAGATGTCTATGTTGTAGAAATAGGTAGTCCAGTCTGGAGTAGGACTTGTGTGCAGTGGAGTAAAAGGTAAAGTCCTTGGCATCGCAATTGACTGCTCTCCAGCAGTCTATGAGCATATGATCCCGAAGCAGCGCCTTGGTGCCCCTTATCACATGATCTGGTAGCGTCGTTCTGCCCGTTGACGTGTCAACTTCGGGATGTACCGGTATATTGAAATCCCCTCCCAGCACAACCCGACCTTCCCCAAATTGTTCGAGGGCTTCGAGGGCAGCTTTCAGGAAAGCTTTCTGCCCTTTGTTCGGGAGGTACATGTTGGCGAAAGTGTACTGCGTCTGATGGATTGTGCCCTTCAGGAAGAGGTACCGCCCTTGCGGGTCTGTGCGTTCCGCCACCTTTTGGAAGGGTACGTCTTTCGCGATGAGGATCGCCACCCCCTTTGATTTTGCATCAGGGTTATGTGCGAAAAATCCCGCTGGGTAGTGCCTGTTAGAAAATCGCGGTGCTTGGTTTGAGCGAAAGTGGGTCTCTTGAAAGAACGCTACCGAGACTCTCAGCGCTCTGAGTTCTCGCAGCGCCCTGGCTCTTTTTTGTGGGGAGTTAAGGCCCCTCGCATTTAGAGTGTACACCACCAGCCCCCTCTCATTCCTCCCCTGTCCCCGGGGAAGGGGTGCTCCCCCCCCATCGCCGGTCCCCCTCCGTGAAGCATGTCTCCCGAGTGGGGCCCCTGGAACAGCACGGCAGCTCCGCTGACCCCAGAGTGGTCTACAAGGTGGGATAGGACAAGAGGGTTGAGTCTACAACACAGGGGGCAGGGGCAAGATCAGGCCAAGGGGGCGGGCGGAGTGTGAGGTCGCCTACTGCTCAGTAGGCCTGCTAGTCGTGTGTGTTGTCCTTTGCTCCGCTGTAAGCGGGTGAAGTAGGGGCAATGTGCCTCGAGATTCAACAGTGAGGGTTTTGTGTCCCCCCCCCCACTCCTCGAATCTCTGTATCCTGGCAGTGCGCCCACGGGGTCGTCCGTGTCCCTAAGATGTCCACTAGAACTGTCCATCCCTATTGCCCTATGTCGGTAATTTCAGGTCCCCCAAATAGCGGCTTGTTGTTTACCTATGTAAGGGGCCTGTCTGGTCTTCCATGTAGTTAGTAGTGTAGGTATGCCCTTTCCGGCCTTCCGGTATGCCTATATCGAGTTCTACTAGTGCGGGTCTACCATTATGCATGTTTTCTCTATGTAATCGGTCCCCCTAGAGTCCGCCGTCCTTCTCCCCTAGAATCCCCACCGATATAATCTTCCCTTGGTCCCAGTCCGTTTCGCAATGTGCTCCTATTTGCTCAAGTGTGTAACCGTGTTTACGTATCCTAGTAACCTTCCCTTCCTCCTCAGGTTGCCCCCCCATGAGGTGTCCTCAAGCGCTGTGAACCTGTGATGGGCTCTTCCAGAGGTCTTCGTGTCCTCTTGCATGTGTAAGCCTCTGAGCTACCTGTAGCATAACCTGGCTCTGTGGGGTCAGCTGTGAGGCTAAATCTGGGGGGTCTCGATGATAGTGTGTGTGGGAGCCGAGGGGTGTTACCCCCGGACTGAGATGGCCAGTAAGACCGTGCGGGCCCATGGGAGCGGCCCTTCCCGTTCCCATTCTCCCCCCCCTGTAGCGCTCCAGCCTCCCCATTAACCCATCCCCTCTCCTCCTCCTCCCTCCTCCCCCCTCCCTCCATTCCTGCGTCCCCTCCCTCTCCAGCCTTATGCATGTGCTTTGGGGCTAAGTCTCAAGCCCCCCTCCTCCCCCCTCCGTGTGTCCTCCCGGAGAGCTCCGCCCTCCTCCCTCCTCCCCCGTCTCCCATGACCATTATTCCTTTTCTGTAGTGAGCTTGTGGGGGTCCTTCCCCCCCCCCCCCCCAGTGGGAGAGGTAGAAGGGCCTCAGCCACCATGCACTATATATATATATATATATTTAAAAAAAAAAAAAAAAAAAAGGAGGGAGGGAGGGGGCCAGCCGGCCGGAGCAGAAGTGAGGGTTTAACAGTGAGCCAGTGACAGAAAAGGGAAGCAAAAAAAGAGAAAAAAAAACAAAACACAAGTGAAAAGAAAAACTTGGGTGTAGATGTGCAGGAAGAGTTCACCGTCCCGTATCTGTAAGCCCTGCATTTGCATGCGGGGTTACGTTACCAGTTCTCGGTTCACAGTTCTCAGTCCACTCTCACATTAGGGCATTCCATCGTGTCCCCTCTTATTCCTCTGGGCCAGCTTGGGGGTGAGAGGACCTGTCCATCCCTGTCTCCCCCTCCAGTGGGTATCTTCTAACAGCCGGTTGTCCCATATTCCGCTCATTGAGGGGCAGGTCATCCAGTTGGTGATTCGGATCTGTGGTAGCCCCAATGCCTCCGTGAAGGTCGGGACGTCGTCCGGTGTGCGGATGACCGCTTCTGCATTCCCCCGTCGGGTCAGAAGAGCGAAGGGGAACAGCCATCTATACCTGATCCTCTCCTGTTGCAGTGCTTGTGTGACCGGGCGTAGGGCTCTCCTTGATTGCAGCGTTAGGTGGGAGAGATCATTATAGAGCTCTACCATCTGGCCTTCAAGGCGCCAGGCCCGCTCTGCTCTCGCCCTCATCATAATATCAGCTTTGATTTGGTAGTCTTGAATGCGGCAGATGATATCTCTCGGCGGTGCGTCGGGTGGCGGGCGCGAGCGTACTGCCCTGTGAGCTCTGTCCATTGTTATTCTAGCATCTGGTGGGTGGCCCAGGAGCATGTTAAAAAGGCGGGTGAGGAGTGCTTTGAGATTTTCCTGATCATTAAGCTCTCTTATGACCCTCACCCGTATATTATGCCGTCTGCTTCTGTTATCTAAGTCCTCCAGGTGCAGCCGCATATCTGTGAGCAGTGCTGCTTGTTGCTGGGAGGACGGTGAGTTGAGGCCTGTTGCGTGGGATTCTCTTTCCTCCAGGGTGCTGACTCTCTCTTCCAAGTTTGAGAGCGTAGTGCGGACCGTGGCAATCTCCGTCTGCAGTGCTCCCTTCACCTCCGCTACCATGTTTTGCAGGTCTTCTTTCTTGGGTAGGGAGGCAAAGAGAGCGTACCAGTCCGGGGTCGGAGGCGAAGGCCTCACCTCAGGTTCCGGCGTGCAGTCAGCTTCCGATACAGAGGAGCCTGGGGAAGCCGGCGCCATATTGGAGGCCTCGAGGCGCGCCGCTAGGACCGCCGGTGTTTGGAGGTACCGCCTGATTGACTCTGTGGGGGTCTCCCCCTGGGTTCTAGGGGTCGAGGGCGTCATCTGGGTGCGTCTAGTGCGGCCCATGGAAGCCATTAACTCGGGTTTGCAGCTAACTTAGGGCGGTCAGGGACGGAGCTACAGAATCAGGCGGCCATCTCCGTTCAGCGCCAGACCACACCCCCGACTATGTATTTTAAAGTGTTTTATGTCGTTTTGCAACCATGTGGTTAATGGAGTCTGCCTCTAGTCCTGGATAATTGGATTACTTCCCCCCATTGTCTCCAGGATAGAGGGCCCTGTAAAACCATGCTTCCAGAAGGTCAAATGCACAT
The DNA here is from genome assembly GCF_036172605.1 of Pelobates fuscus. NCBI lineage: Eukaryota > Metazoa > Chordata > Amphibia > Anura > Pelobatidae > Pelobates > Pelobates fuscus. The sequence goes on along the minus strand of NC_086318.1, from coordinate 11,797,459 downwards.
TTGTACTAACTTTTGAACCCCTGGTCCAATTCGTATGATTTTTGAGTATGTTGTTCCCCTGAATGGATTGATTGTGAATATGTATTTTTATGCGAATGTGATGTATATTTGGGGAGTTATGAATGTTGTGTAAAAACTGTATTTTCCCTACCTATGATAATTGTATTTTCCTGTGTGTACAGATAATTAGTTTACAGGTAGAGGGGAGGGCTATGTGTGGGATGTAACTATTGTGTGATTGGTTAATGTACGTTACTGTGTGTCCCTCCCCTTCATGGGAGCACCTAATAAAAAGGGCTGCAAGCTAGCAGCCAGAGAGTTCTATTTTTACCCTCAACTTGAGTCTCTTATTGGGGGAATCTGCTATAAGGGATTGCTATGCTAGGCATATTCCCTTGCTATAATCACTGAGCTCTTGTAAGAGCTTGTTCCTGCTTCGTTCTGAAGGGAGATAGCTGCAGCCTGCGGTGCTTATGGTGTCTGGCGGAGTGCTTGGAGTCCTCTGGAAGCGCTAGGAGCATCCATTAATGGAGGTACCCAGTCGGGGTGCCAGGTGATCCGTTACAGTGGTTCCGTAGTGTTTTTGTGATTGTAAGAAATTCTTTGCGCCTCGCCATCGTTGTGGCCGATAGATCTGCGAATAAGGCGACATTGTGGTGGGGTTCAGGAAGTGTTTGCATTTTTCTTGCCTCTGATAGTAAAGTGTCCTTATGAGCGTAGTAATGAACTTAACTATCACATCTTTGGGGACTGCGTTGGATAGGCGCGCAGGCCTCGGAAGCCTGTGCATTCTATCAAATGCCCACGCTGAGTCCGGCAGATCTGGAACAAGTGATTTGCAAATAGAGAGAATGTGGGCAGGGAGAGCATCGTGGGATATGTCATCAGGTATGCCTCTAAATCGAACGTTCTGCCTCCTCGACCGGACTTCAATGTCCGCCAGTTTTAGTTTCAGCGTTTCATTTTCTTTAGACAGTTTTTGCATTTTATCCACCACCTCATTATGTGCCACACATAGTTCCTCAGTTTTGTTCTCGAGGTGATTTGTCCTGTCTCCAATATTTGAGATTTCTCTTCTGAGATCACTTTTTATACGTTGAAAGTCTGCTGTTAATGTTGCACGAAGTTCCTGTAGCATTTTGTGCAAGCTACGCTCTGTCACGGGAGAGTTGGAGTAAGTGATGGAGCTTGTTTCGTGGTAAGATTGGCCGTCCGATGCATTAGAGGCCTCGTCGCCATCTTGTATTTCTCGGCGGCGTTCTGTTTTTTTTAGCTTAGCCGATTCCGATATTTTCAGTTGTTTGGAAGGTGGCATTTTGCACTCCACCACCAGAGTGCACTTGCAGGGAAGGTCTGCTCCCAAAATCTTGTTGAATTAATTGCTTTCAGTAGCGTTCAGGTCGGGCTGGATGCGGAGCTCCTAAGCCATGCAACCGCTCTCACCGGAAGCCAGACACGCCCCCAATTCATGCATTCTTAACCCCTTCAGGACCGGCCTGTTTTTGCGATGTTTGTACGTTAAGGACCAGAGCAGTTTTAACACTTTTGTGGTGTTTGTGTTTAGCTGTAATTTTCCGCTCTCTCATTTACGGTTCCCATACAAGTTATATATTGTTTTTTTCACGACAAGAAGGGCTTTCTTTACATACCAGTATTTATATTATGTCATATATTGTATTTAAAAAAAATAATGAAATATGGTGAAAAATAAAAAAAAAAAACATGTTTTTGGACTTTTACTTGAAAAATCTTTTACTTATCTACAAAAGCTAATGAAAAAAACTGCTAAATAGATTCAAAATTTTGTCCCGAGTTTAAAAACACCCAGTGTTTACATGCTTTATTGCTTTTTTTTGCAAGTTATAGGCCTATAAATACAAGTAGGAAATTGCTGTTTCAATATATATATATTTTAAATGTATCAATAGTGACCTTGTAACACCGTTATCTGTCATAAATCCCCGAAACACACCTAACATGTACATATTTTTTTAAAGTAGACAACCCAGGGTATTCAAAATTGGGTATGTCCAGTTTTTTTTAGTAGCCACTTAGTCACAAACACTGGCCAAAGTTAGCATTTATATTTGTTTGTGTGTTAAAAATGCAAGAAACGCTAACTTTGGCCGGTGTTTGTGACTAAGTGGCTACTAAAAAAGGCTGAACATACCCCATTTGCAATACCTTGGGTTGTCTTCTTTTGTAAATGGTATGCCATCATGGGGCTAATTCTCATTCCTTGGCTACCATACGCTGTCAAAGGCAACCTAACCAATCTGACAAATTTCAATAAAAAAAATCAAGCCTTATATTTGACCCTGTAACTTTCACAAACACTATAAAACCTCTACATGTGGGGTACTGTTATACTCAGGAGACTTCGCTGAACACAAATATTAGTGTATCAGAACAGTAAAATATATCACAGCAATAATATCCTCAGTGAAAGAGCTGTTTGTGTGTGAAAAATGCAAAAAACTTCACTTTCACTGACAATATCATCGCTGTGATATGTTTTACTGTTTTGAAACACTAATATTTGTGTTCAGCGAAGTCTTCCGAGTAAAACAGTACCCCCATGTACAGGATTTAGGGTGTCATAGAAAGTTACAGGGTTAAGCACAGTGCTAGCAAATTAAATTATCTGGACTTTTGGCCTGGGTTGGCAGGCAGGTCCCTCAAATTGCAATCATTAAAATTACTTAATTAGGTAAAAATATTACATAAATATGCACGTAGAATTTTAATATATATACATATTTATATATTTGACGTCTACGTGTATATTTATGAAATTATTAATGTAATTTTGTATGTGGACATATGTATATTTCGTATTATTTTTATTTATTTATTTATACATAGATATATATATCATTACATTCTAAGTGTATTTTGATATAAATATATATATATCAATATCAAAATACTGTTAGAATAAAATTGAATATATATATATAATTTTTTTTTAATTATTAAAAATTATTTTTATTTTTTGTTATTTATTTTTATTAACATATTATTTGTATTTTATAATAATATATATATACCATATATATAGTTATTATATATATTGTATATATTCGTGTGTAATTTAAATATAAGTGTATTTTTATATTAATATACGTATATATAAATATAAAAATACACTTAGTGTGACATTATATATATGATACATATACATATATTATATATAGATATAATACATGTATATATATCATATATATATACACATATTATAATTTTTTTTACACTGATTTTTTTGTTTTACACTTTATTTAATGATTTTTTACTTGCAGGGAGACTGCCTGTCAGCACAGACAGTCCCCCTGCAGGCAGATACACAGACCCCTATTGCGGTCATGTGATCGAGTGATCACATGGCCGTGGGGTCCTGATCTGCCGAGGGGGGACTGCCCGGGCAGACAGGCAGTCCCCCTGGACCGGGAGGAGAGCTGATCGCCGCCGTGGGACCGACGGCGATCAGGTAAGTAGCCCAAAACCGTTATGACAGTTCAGGACCGTCAGCGGTCCAAACGCACGTTTTACCGCTGACGGTCCTGAACCGTCAGCGGTCCTGAAGGGGTTAATATAAATAATTACTTTGTTTTCCCTCTCCCCTTCTAGCACCAACTTCTGCACTGTTTTTTTTTTTTATCTCTCCCCCTCACTCAGTGATCTTCACACAAGATATTTACAACCCTCTGTGAGAATTATGTCTATTTTCTATCAAACCTGTGTCTTATCTGAACTCATCGCTTTAACCCCTGTATCACAACTCAGCTTTGAATTCTATGTGTCGTCTTGCTCAGAAATGCTTCAGACTTGAAAAAAGGGAGGTTCTCCCAAAAGCTGGTCATTAAAAAATTCTGTTAGTCCAATAAAAAAGTATTACAAGATACAAATTGTATATATAGAAAAACATAACCTAAAATATGAAGCAAAGAGAGACCACAATAGTGCAGATAAAAATAAACACACAGAAAAATAAAAAAACTTGATGCACTCACAAACACATGGATAAAATGGACGGGGTATAAAAATCTCTTTAAAATATTTCTTCTCTTCTCTTACTCCAAATAGAAGCTTGAAGATAAAGCAGAAAAAACAGACTATAGTGTATAGCTGTATGAGTAAAAAGGATAACTTTATTGGTTGCACTTTGTAGATACAAATATCCATTTTGCTATCTATCCTAGCTGTTCATATAAGGGTTAATTTGAACTAACAATAAATTTGGCATTTTATCTTCTATTCTCGGAAATAGGTTTTATATAAAATCCTAGTTACGGGAAAAATACTGATTTCGAAATGTTCTTGTTAATTGTCCAAGATATCGGTATTTGTAAATATCTGGTTTTAATCAAATATGAAATGCGTTATATAACGAAAGATTATAACTAGAAACAGCTGTTTATAACTTGTGAAAAACAATCTTTGTCATTGTCATGCCCATATGCTCATTTTCCCCCCCTCTCCCATCCTGCTATGAACATGGGGTATAAATATAACTTGCGTAATAAAGGAATTTGAATTGGTTATTGAACAAGTCTCTGCTATTAATTTCCAATTTCCAGAGCTCTGAATGAGTTGGCAATTATCCATCATCCACAAAGGGTCCGGGCTGATTTAATCCCCAACACACTTACAAAATAAAAGCAGTGAAATGGCTCATCAAATGGTAAGACGTCTTCACAATCAATATGACGGATTTATCCTGATTATGCTTTCCTATGGGGAGACCTAATGCGCATGCGCGGCATTGCGTGCGCATTAGGTTTTCTCAGCCGGTGGGCAGGATCATTTATAAGAGGCTGGATGGAAGTCCTTAAAGGACCACTCTAGGCACCAAGACCACTTCAGCTTAATGAAGTGGTCTGGGTGCCAGGTCCTTCTAGGGTTAACCCATTTTTTCATAAACATCGCAGTTTCAGGCTCTTGCCGCGCGTGCGCATTCAGCCGACGGGGAGGAGAAGAGGAGGATCGGAGGAGGAGAGCTCTCCGCCCACCGCTGGAAAAAGGTAAGTTTTAAACACTTTCCCCTTTCCAGAGCCGGGCGGGAGGGGGACCCTGAGGGTGGGGGCACCATCAGGGCACTCTAGTGCCAGGAAAACGAGTATGCTTTCCAGGCACTAGAGTGGTCCTTTAAGCCAGCCTCTAAATCCTCTAGTGGCTTTCTCACTGACAGCCGCTAGAGGCGCTTGCGTGATTCTCACTGTGAAAATCACACTGAGAGCACGCTAGCGTCCATAGGAAAGCATTGTAAATGCTTTCCTATGCGAACGGCTGAATGTGCGCTCTTGCCGCACATGCGCATTCAGCCGAAAGGGAGGATCGGAGGCGGAGAGGAGGAGGAGAGCTCCCCGCCCAGCGCTGGAATAAAGGTAAGTTTTAACCCTTTCCTCTCCCCAGAGCCGGGCGGGAGGGGGTCCCTGAGGGTGGGGGCACCCTCAGGGCACTATAGTGCCAGGAAAACGAGTATATTTTCCTGGCACTATAGTGGTCCTTTAATACAACAATAAGAAGAGATCGCCTCTGGTCCTCCCCAATACCACCCCATACAGGTATCCTCTCATTTATTTAACCCAGAAATGGCATAGGAGAATTAGAGAGGGAACACTGGCAGTTCCATCACAGTATTGTTTAAAGGTCACTAGACTGTACAGTCAGGTGATTAGGGTCATCAGTTAGATCATTAAGGAGCGACTACAGGCAGGTGCTTAGCTAATCTGGGTTGACCAGGCTGCCAGGCAATTATAAGTATGTATGATGTTCCCTTAGGTGATTACAAATGACCACAGTGGGGCATAAGACACAGGATATCTGTGCCTCTTAGCCACACTGTGTTCTGTCACACTGTGCAGGTCAAACCGATGTATGCTACAGGAATATATGATGGCACACCTCAAAACTCCAGCTGTCTTCATTTCTATATCTCTATCTACCTCTCTATATATTCATCTATATTCCTTGAAAATTATGAGATTATGAGATTCCGGGGCTGCTGTATCTCTCATGTAGAGAGAACTTGTTGACATTTCGGTTCTGGACTGCCATTATAGGTAGGATTGGCCTGATATGCTTCAAAATATGTTCTCTCTGTATTGGCACAAGTGAGCAAAAATTATTTTGAGACAGTTTATTATTTGTGACTAAGTGACTTCTAAAAAAGACTGGACATGCCCTATTTGCAATACCTTGGGTTGTCTACTATTGCAAATGGTATGCCATCATGGGAGTAATTTTCATTCCTGGACTACCATACGCTCTCAAAGGCAACATAACCAATCTGGCGAATTTCAATGTGAAAAAACTGAAACACAAGCCTTATGTTTGACTCTGTAACTTTTGAAAACACCATAACACTTGTACATGAGGGGTACTGTTATACTCGTTAGACTTCGCTGAACACAAATATTGGTGTTTTAAAACAGTAAAATGTATCACAACAATTATATCATCAGTGTAAGTGCAATTTGTGTGTGAAAAATGCAAAAAAAATCATTTTCACTGACGATATCATTGTTGTAATACTTGTGTAATATTTGTGTTCAGCGAAGTCTCCGAAATAAAACAGTACCCACCATGTACAGGATTTATGGGGTCTTGGAAAGTTACAGGGTTAAATATAGTGCTAGCCAATTAAATTCCCTGGACTTTCTGCCTGGGTTGTCAGGCAGGTCCCACAAATTGTAATTAATAAAAGGACCTAATTATGTAAACAATATTACATAAATATATACATAAAATTTATATATACGAGCACGCACTTAAAGGGGAAGTGGGAGCCGAAAATCAAAACAGTCTCCCATTGGCCCCTCTCACCCCACACTCCCCATACTCTCACATTTTGGGGGCGTGGATATGACAGGGGCCAATCAAGAATAAGTTGAAGGTATTTAAACTTACCTATCCCTTTACTCCCTGCCCTATCGTGGTTTCTATTGCAGATCCCTTTAGCGCTTGTTGTGTTCAGTTGTGTTCCTTCGTATTGACCGTGGCTTTGTTTCTGACTACGTTATCTCTTTATCCTTATCTGTTCTGTTTGCCAGCTTGCTGTTTACTGTGTACCGGACCCCGGCTAGTCCCAGTTCACGCTGTCTCTTTGTGCCCTTGACCTCGGATCGTTCCTGACTCTGTCTCCTCTCATATACGTCGAGTCCGGCCATTCTAAGGCCCGGTAGACGTATCTCTCCTCTGTGTTGTCTTTTGTCGAGTTTAATCCTGCGAGTTGGTGTATATTTTCGTTACACATGCTCTCAAACAATCTCTACCATACTCTCAATTCCTAAGAGTCTTGAGAAACAACTCTGATCATATTAAGGCTAAGGAACAATTAAGCTTTATGTGGGATAAGTTTCAGCAGTGTGGTTACAGTGACCATGTTCTAGAAAAGGCTCCTAACAAGTGCCATTCAACACCAGTTATATCGAGAGATTTATCTACAAAGAGATTGGTGTTTCCTACTACTTACACCACAGCATCCTTACAATTCAAGCAAATGGTTGACAAGAATTGGAGAATCTTGAAAAACTATACTTCTTTGCCGGAATCATTCCGCTAACCTCCTATGATGTGTTACAGGAGAAATAAAAATCTTAAAGACCTGTTGGTTAAGACGGACCCCATACATTGTTATGAGAAGGACCAGGGTTCTACCAATGTGGGTTGCTACAGATGTCTGGGGTGTGTCACTTGTGGACACATGTTACCGGGTAAATTTTTTACCCATCCACATACAGGAAAGAAATACAATATCAAGCATCGATTAACTTGCACTACGGATTACGTAGTATACAAATCAACTTGCCCATGTGGGCTCACGTACATTGGCAAGACTGATTTACCTTTGCGTTAAACGTATCCGTAATCACAGATCCAGTATAAGAGTGGCAAATAGAGATCAAAAATCGGATCTCCCAGTGGCCAAAATTTTTTTTGAAAAAGGCCATACACTACCGACTTTAAAACTTATGGCGATTGACCACATATCACCACCTAGGAGGGGAGGGGATCGCAAGAAGATGCTACTACAACGTGAACTCCATTGGATTAGAACCTTGAGAACAGTATACCCAGATGGCCTTAATGAGAAATATACTCTTTTTGCATTTTTGTAATTTATCTATTAGTGGTATTCATGAGAAGAGTAATGTGATGCCCACCCTTGGGGATAGGCATACATTTTTACATCTCTCTTATACCATGTATATTTTCTTCATGCAAAATCACATATGTGGGATTAGTTTTGGGTGCCCACCCGGCGGGATAGGCAACCCTTTCATTTACCCACAGTGATCAAGGTTTATTTTACAGGGCACTGTTCTCTCCAGTCTTTATGTATTGATTTAATGCTTTTATTCCTTTTTGGCAATTGGAGTGTATTTCAACATTGTTGTGGTGATAGCCAATTACTGTTCTATACGTGGTACACCTACCAGTTGTAACTTAAATTTAAGAGCCCTGGGTTGTAGATAGAGGATCATTCAGTTATCCCTATATGGTGACACATATTTTGGATACTATATACTACAGGAATGTGGCATCTTTAGGCTTAGTGCTATACTCTATTAATTGTTTTTTCGATGAGGAGTTATAGTATATAATATTTCTTTGGGTTAGGTTGATTTTTATGCAAGTTATTAGGTTTATTGTTTGACATCTCTTTTCAGTTAATATTAAGCCTCCACAGGACACAACATGGTAATCTATATTTATTTTGATCTATATGATCAACAATGCTATTTAAAAGGAGATTGCATAGCTATTGATTGAAGCTATTGATTGCATTTTTGTTTCCTTTTTCTCTTTTCTGTTAAAGATTCGGTTAGATTTCGAGGCTAGATAGTCTATTATCTGATGTCCAGATAAACATTAGGGCCTCAATTCTTTATTTTGTATTATTTTCAATTATTTAATACATTAAGTCTCTATTCACTCTCTGGACCCATTTTTGGTTCGATACAATTTCAGCCGTTTAAATTAGGCACGGTAATCATATGGTGACAATGAGTATTATATAAATCTCTTATTCTCTAGATAGCTGTGCTGGTATTGCTCTGTATTTCTATTAGTTTAATTCAGCTTGTTGGCAACATCCACCGAGCGTGATGCAGTTAGCTATACTGCTTTTAATTTGTATGTTAGATGTCAATTACGTCTATGCATTTACAGGTTGCCATGGTGATGACCCCTGGCCGCGTCATTGAGCGTGACGCCGTGCGGCTGCTGACGTTCATCGGGTAGCGCGCGGCAGTCCCGGTCCGAGCGTCAATGGAGTCGGATGTATCACAGGTGGGGTGAGTGAATATCATGTTTTATGCTATATATGTGGGGTTATTTGTTTATACAGTGTGTCCTGATGAAAGCTTGAGGGGATCAAGCTGAAACGTTGACTTGCAAACTCAGTGTGCACCTTCCCATCACTCCGGCTGGGCACCGCGGACCGGAGAGCAGCTCGGCCACGCTACAGGGGAGGGGGTAAGAACAGAGAGGGAGGGGGTAAGAACAGAGAGGGAGGGGGGTTGGTAAGAACAGAGAGGGAGGGGGGTTGGTAAGAACAGAGAGGGAGGGGGGGTGGTAAGAACAGAGAGGGGGTAAGAACAGGGGGAGCTAAGAACAGAGAGAGAGGGGGTAAGAACAGAGAGGGGGGTAAGAACAGAGAGAGAGGGGGTAAGAACAGAGAGGGAGCGGGTAAGAACAGAGAGGGAGCGGGTAAGAACAGAGAGGGAGCGGGGGTAAGAACAGAGAGGGAGTGGGGGTAAGAACAGAGAGGGAGCGGGGGTAAGAACAGAGAGGGAGCGGGGGTAAGAACAGAGAGGGAGGGGGGTAAGAACAGAGAGGGGGTAAGAACAGAGAGGGGGGTAAGAACAGAGAGGGGGGTAAGAACAGAGAGGAGGGGGGTAAGAACAGAGAGGGAGGGGGGGTAAGAACAGAGAGGGGGGTAAGAACAGAGAGGGGGTAAGAACAGAGAGGGGGTAAGAACAGAGAGGGAGGGGGTAAGAAGAGAGAGGGAGGGAGGGTAAGAAGAGAGGGGGTAAAAAGAGAGAGGGAGGGGGGTAAGAAGAGAGAGGAAGGGGGTAAGAAGAGAGAGGAAGGGGGTAAGAAGAGAGAGGGAGGGGGTAAGAACAGAGAGGGAGTGGGTAAGAACAGAGAGGGGGTAAGAACAAAGAGGGAGGGGGTAAGAAGAGAGAGGGGGGTAAGAAGAGAGAGGGAGGGGGGGTAATAAAAGAGAGGGAGGGGGGTAAGAAGAGAAAGGGGGTAAGAAGAGAGAGGGAGGGGGTAAGAAGAGAGGGGGGTAAGAAGAGAGAGGGAGGGGGGTAAGAAGAGAGAGGAAGGGGGGTAAGAAGAGAGAGGAGGGGGTAAGAAGAGAGAGGAAGGGGGGGGTAAGAAGAGAGAGGAAGGGGGTAAGAACAGAGAGGGGGGTAAGAACAGAGAGGGGAGGTAAGAAAAGAGAGGGAGGGGGGTGAGGACAGAGAGGGAGGGGGTAAGAACAGAGAGGGAGGGGGGTAAGAACAGAGAGGGAGGGGGGTAAGAACAGAAAGGGAGGGGGGTAAGAACAGAAAGGGAGGGGGGGTAAGAACAGAAAGGGAGGGGGGGTAAGAACAGAAAGGGAGGGGGGGTAAGAACAGAAAGGGAGGGGGGGTAAGAACAGAAAGGGAGGGGGGTAAGAACAGGGAGGGAGGGAGGGGGTAAGAACAGAGGGGGGTAAGAAGAGAGAGGGAGGTGGGTGTGACGAAGTGCCTTTCGCCACTTTGTCCTGGAGAGGCCTGCTTGCCTGCCTCCTCTCCTGCGACTATGGCCCTGGAAGATTTGGTCCTTTAAAAACAGTATTCGGCCCTAACAGAGTGCATGTCACTCATTCTGGCCCTTTAAATACAGTGGGGCCATTCGGTACTTGCCCTGTGTGAGCGGTGATACCCCAGATAGCTATGCCATGGAGCCTATTCATATAATGAAAGACTATGGGAAAGACTTTAGCTCCATGGCAATTGAACTGTGTGAATAGGATCTGCGCGCTATTCGGTAGTTTTGTGCGCTCAGATCCCAGCTATCTGGGGATATGTGAAATGTCTGTGTGTTATGTGTAAAAGGGGACTTTATGTATTTTAAAATGTTTTACTGTTTTTGTTTCCCCATGTGCTCAATGGAGTCTGTCTCTGTACTGGGAGGTAATTGGATTACTTCTCCATTGTGTCTCCAGGAGAGAAGACTCTGTAAAACCGGTCTGAGCCGGAAAGCCATGCTGACAGGGGTTTTAAAAGATACTTTACTAACTTTTGAACCCCTGGTCTGATTCATGCCATTTTTTAATATGTTGTTCCCCTGAATGGATTGATTGTGGATATGTATTTTTATGTGAATGTGATGTATGGTTTTAAAGTTACAGAGTATGTGTGGAAACTGTATTTTTACTGTATGTAATAATTATGTTAATTGCTTATCTGAGGGGAGGGGATGTGTGGGTTGTACTGTTACTTGATTGGTTGTTTTATGCCTCCCCCTGGGTGTGTCCTGTATGTGCACAACTGTAATAAAAATCAGGCTGGGTGTTCCAGACCTCAGACCTCTTCTGACCCTCAATACGTAGCCTCGTCTCGTTATTGGAGGGAACTGCTATATCACACTTGGGATTGCTATGCTCTGCATATTCCCCTGAGCTTAATCACTTAGCTCTTTTAAGAGCCTGTTCCGGATACGCTCTCCTGGAGGAGAGGTCTTCTCCACACGGTCCTGGAGGACAGAATCCGATCCAGGGTAGAAGGAAGACGGTGAGGCTCCAGTTAAGCTATGGCGGTTGTGGAGCCTGCGGTGGTTGTGGTGTCATCTGCAGTGCTTGGAGTCCTCTGTAAGCGCTAGGAGCATCCATCAACGGAGGGTACTCGGTCGGAGTACACGGAGCTCCATTACAGGGGGTAAGAAGAGAGAGCAAGGGGGGGGTAAGAAGAGAGAGAAAGGGAGGGGGTAAGAAGAGAGAGGGAGGGGGGTAAGAAGAGAGAAGGAAAGGGGGAAAGAAGAGAGAAGGAAGGGGGGTGTCAGGGTACCTGAAGCCTCTACCTCCGAAAGAGGTAGAGACTTAGCAGTTTACTCCTCTGGCAGGTCGGCTTCCTCCATCCCTTGCGGCTCCTCTAGACACTCTCACGCCGGCCGCGAGGGATCCGTCTCATTTTATGACGTCACGCACGCTGCCCGACGTCATGACGTCAGTCCGGACCGATCTGTCACTCAAGTGACTGGAAGCCAATCAGGACTCGTCGGAGGCGGGTATACTCACTGTAACCAGGGTATTTAAACCTGTTTCTCCCATTCACTCATTGCCCTGTCGTGGTTCTAGCCTGTCTAGTCACACAGTGCTCTGGCGATTTCAGTTATTCCTTTGTTTCCGACCCGGCTAGTTTGACTTACTCTGTTTTCCTCTGGTATCCTTGACCCGGCTTGTTCCTCGCTCACCTGTCCTCTCGTTCCCTCGACCTCGGCTTGTTTCTGACCATTCTCTTTACTCTCCGTACGTTAGTCCGGCCATTCTAAGGTCCGGTATACTTACCCTGTCCTGTTTGTACTTTGCGTGTTGGATCCCTGTCCCGATCCTGACATTACGACAGGGCCAATGGATCCTGCAGGTACAAACAGTCAAGTTGGTTCCTCTGATTCCAGGTTTGACGCCATGGAACACAGAATGGACCAGATGGCACTAGCACTACAGGCGCTATTATCTCGTGCCAATAACCCACCTGAGGAGATCCGTTCTACTTCCATCTCTCCTGTAAGTTCTGGTCTAGAGGTAGCCACTGTAGGTGCCTCTTCCCGTATTACCCCACCAGTACGTTATGGTGGTTCACCGGAGAAGTGTCGTGGTTTTTTGAACCAGATTAGTATCCACTTCGAACTACAACCTCGCTCCTATCCCACAGATAGGGCGAAAGTTGGATTTATTATCACCCTACTCATTGAGAAAGCGCTGAGATGGGCCAACCCACTATGGGAGAATGATAACCCATTGGTATATAATTATAATGCCTTTGTAGCTGCGTTTAGAAGGTTAATGCAGCCAGATTACTGTTGCGCCTGAGACAGGAGAACCGAACACTTGTGGATTATGCACTAGAGTTCAGGTCTCTGGCGGCAGAAGTCAAGTGGAATGAGCAGGCTTATATAGATGTATTTTTGAACGGGTTATCAGATATTATCCTTGATGAGGTTGCTACTAGGGAGCTTCCTGAGAATTTAGAGGACTTAATTTCGTTCATTTCTCGTATTGATGAGCGTTTAAGAGAGAGACAGAACACTAGAGAGAGGAACTTCAGACCTGCCTTTAAATTAGCCCCTACATTTCAAAGTCCTGATTCCAATACCTCACTGTATCCTGAACCTATGCAGATAGGCAATACTCGCCTCTCTGAGGAGGAGAGGCAGTACAGGAGAAGGGAGGGTTTATGTATGTATTGTGGAGCCAGAGGTCATTTGCGTCTGAATTGTCCTACTCGCTCGGGAAACGCCCGCACCTAAGTTTCTCTAGAGGACAGGCCTTGGGTGTTTCTATTTTGTCCTCTACGCATAATTATAAAGATCACAGGCTTCTGCTACCAATTTCTTTAACGTGGGAGAAGGGAATGCTAAAGACCATGGCCTTGATAGATTCCGGAGCTGCTGAGAATTTTATCGACCAAGTCTTTGCTACTAAACATACTATCCCATCCCAGTTAAGGGATACACCCTTGGCCGTTGAGGCCATAGATGGTAGACCTTTGCTTGAGCCTGTTATCTCTCGTGAGACTATACCCATTAACTTAACTATTGGTATCTTACACGAGGAGAACTTATCACTTATGCTCATTTCATCTCCTTCTGTTCCCATAGTCCTGGGCTACCCATGGTTAAAGAGACATAACCCTATTATCGATTGGGAATTAGGGGAGATAATCTCATGGGGCCAGGGTTGTCAGGAGAGGTGTTTACGCAGGGTGTCTCCATTGGCTATGATTAACACACCAGATAGTTCTACCCAGTCTACAGGGAGACAGATACCTCCTCTGTACATAGACTTAAAGGCAGTGTTCGATAAGAAGAACGCGGATACACTACCCCCACACAGGACCTTTGATTGTAAAATTAATCTTCTGCCCGGCACCATGCCCCCCAGGGGTAATGTATATCCTCTATCCATTAAAGAGAATTCTGTTTTAGAGGAGTATATTCAGGAGAATTTAGACAAGGGATTCATTAGGAGATCCACTTCTCCTGCCGGGGCTGGATTTTTTTTTGTTAAAAAGAAGGATGGCTCACTCAGACCATGTATTGATTACCGAGGTTTGAATAAAATAACCATTAGGAATGCCTATCCGATCCCCTTGATTACCGAGCTCTTTGATCGGCTAAAAGGTTCTAAGATTTTCACCAAGTTGGATCTCAGAGGGGCATATAACTTGGTGAGAATTCAACAAGGTCACGAGTGGAAGACTGCGTTTAATACCCGCTACGGGCATTATGAGTACACGGTCATGCCTTTTGGCCTTTGTAACGCACCGGCAGTATTGCAGGATCTGATTAACGAAGTTCTTAGGGAATTTCAACAGGATTGTGTTATTGTATACCTGGATGACATTCTCATACACTCTAGAGAGGTTGAGATCCACCATAGACAAGTCAGAAAGGTATTACACAAACTTCTACAACACGGCTTATACTGCAAATTGGAGAAATGCAGCTTTGACCAGACCCAGGTAGATTTTCTTGGATACGTGATTTCTGGGGAAGGCTTTAAGATGGATCCTGACAAACTCCAGTCTATTCTAGATTGGCCATTGCCTAAGGGACTCAAGGCTATCCAGAGGTTTATTGGGTTCTCCAATTACTATAGGCGCTTCATTAAGGGTTACTATTCTATTATTGCACCTATTACCAATATGACCAAACAAGGGGCTGATACTAAGACTTGGTCTACTGAAGCTCTCGTTGCTTTCAAAAATCTCAAGGAACTTTTTGCTTCTGCTCCAATATTAGTCCATCCTGATACGTCCTTGCCGTTCCTACTTGAGGTCGATGCCTCTGAGACAGGAGTAGGTGCCGTTCTCTCACAAAGGTTGGGGGTGGATAAACCGTTACATCCTTGTGTTTTTTTTTCCAAGAAACTTTCTGGTCCTGAAAGCAGGTATGACATCGGAGACAGGGAATTGTTAGCAGTCATTAAAGCCTTGAAAGAGTGGAGACATCTATTGGAGGGCACCTTACATCCGGTTACTATTTTGACGGACCACAAAAACTTGTCCTATATTGGGGAGGCTAAGCGTTTGTCCTCTAGGCAAGCTCGTTGGTCCTTATTCCTGACTCATTTCAATTATGTGCTTACTTACAGACCTGGCTCTAAGAACTCTAAGGCCAATGCTTTGTCCCGACAATATGAACCTTTCACTGTATCTGAACCGATTCTTTCTTCTATAGTTCCTAAATGCAAGATTGTTGCTAATACGAATCTCAGGATTCATTCCCCGTTACTGGCCGAGATCATTAAAGGGACACTATAGTCACCTGAACAACTTCAGCTTAATGAGGTTGTTCAGGTGAGTGCTACAGCTACCCGGAGCCTTTTTCTTGTAAGCACTGTATTTACATTGGAAGCTTGGAACACCTCTTGTTGCAGTCAATCAGACGGCCACCAGAGGGACTTCCGAGTTCAGAGGCCCTAAAAAGGCCTCTCGTCCGATGCATTCTGGGTGAATGCATCAGATGGGCTATCAGCACACAAAGCACTGTGAACGCGCTTTGTGTGCTGATAGCCTGTCAGCACTGCTGTGGGCGTGGCTTCAGCTGACAGCTTCAGCTTCAGCTGACAGCTTCAGCCCGAACCCACAGGGACCTACTCTCCTTCCCCGGCCCCCACCGCTGTGCGGCGGGTGGGGGCCCTAAAATTATTAATAAGGGGGGGACCTATTGTCCACCCCGGCCCCCACCCCTGAGCGGTGGGTGGGGGCCCTAAAATTATCTATAAGGGGGGGGACCTACTGTCCCCCCCCCCAGCCCCCACCCCTGTGCGGCGGGTGGGGGCCCTAAAATTATCAATAAGGGGGGGACCTACTGTCCCCCCCGGCCCCCACCCCTGTGCGGCGGGTGGGGGCCCTAAAATTATCAATAAGGGGGGGGCCTACTGTCCCCCCCCCGGCCCCCACCCCTGTGCGGCGGGTGGGGGCCCTAAAATTATCAATAAGGGGGGGACCTATTGTCCCCCCCCCGGCCCCCACCCCTGAGCGGTGGGTGGGGGCCCTAAAATTATCGATAAGGGGGGGGACCTACTGTCCCCCCCCGGCCCCCACCCCTGTGCGGCGGGTGGGGGCCCTAAAATGATCAATAAGGGGTGGACCTACTGTCCCCCCCCGGCCCCCACCCCTGTGCGGCGGGTGGGGGCCCTAAAATGATCAATAAGGGGGGGACCTACTGTCCCCCCCCGGCCCCCACCCCTGAGCGGCGGGTGGGGGCCCTAAAATGATCAATAAGGGGGGGACCTACTGTCCCCCCCCCGGCCCCCACCCCTGTGCGGCGGGTGGGGGCCCTAAAATGATCAATAAGGGGGGGACCTATTGTCCCCCCCCGGCCCCCACCCCTGAGCGGTGGGTGGGGGCCCTAAAATTATCAATAAGGGGGGACCTACTGTCCCCCCCGGCCCCCACCCCTGAGTGGTGGGTGGGGGCCCTAAATACAAAGGGGGGGGGGACCCTAGTTAACCCTCCCCCCCAAAAAAAATTTTTTATCTCCCTACCTACCCCCCTCACCCTAAAAATAATGAGGGGGGAACATTAACTAAAAACCTGTAAAAAAAAAAAAAAAGAGATAAAAAAACTTACCATTCGATGTTTTCTTTCTTCTAAAATCTTCTTTCTTCAGCCCAAAAAAGGCCAAATAAAAATCCATAATAACCGACGCAATTAAAAAAAAAAAAAAAAAAAAAAAAAAACGAGCGCAAAAAAAATAATCCATCTTCACCCATGGAGGGCTCCGCGCAGACTGAGCTCCGCAGGGTGGGGAAGGCTTATAAAGCCTTGCCCCGCCCTGCAATTAGGCTAAGAACACTCTGATTGGTGGGTTTAAACCAATCAGAGTGCTCTTTGTCATTTTACAAGCGTGGGAAAGTTCTTTGGAATTTTCCCACGCTTGTAAAATGACACAGAGCACTGTGATTGGATGGCTTGAAACCCATCCAATCACAGTGCTCTGTGTCATTTTACAAGCATGGGAAAATTCCAAAGAACTTTCCCACGCTTGTAAAATGACACAGAGCACTGTGATTGGATGGCTTGAAACCCATCCAATCACAGTGCTCTGTGTCATTTTACAAGCGTGGGAAAATTCCAAAGAACTTTCCCACGCTTGTAAAATGACAAAGAGCACTCTGATTGGCTCAAACCCACCAATCAGAGTGTTCTTAGCCTAATTGCAGGGCGGGGCAAGGCTTTATAAGCCTTCCCCCGCCCTGCGGAGCTCAGTCTGCGCGGAGCCCTCCATGGGTGAAGATGGATTATTTTTTTTTGCGCTCGTTTTTTTTTTTTTTTTAATTGCGTCGGTTATTATGGATTTTTATTTGGCCTTTTTTGGGGCTGAAGAAAGAAGATTTTAGAAGAAAGAAAACATCGAATGGTAAGTTGATTTTATCTCATTTTTTCTTTTTTACAGGTTTTTAGTTAATGGTCCCCCCTCATTATTTTTAGGGTGAGGGGGGTAGGTAGGGAGATAATTTTTTTTTGGGGGGGGAGGGTTAACTAGGGTCCCCCCCCCCCTTTGTATTTAGGGCCCCCACCCACCGCTCAGGGGTGGGGGCCGGGGGGGACAGTAGGTCCCCCCTTATTGATAATTTTAGGGCCCCCACCCACCGCTCAGGGGTGGGGGCCGGGGGGGACAGTAGGTCCCCCTCTTATCGATAATTTTAGGGCCCCCACCCACCGCTCAGGGGTGGGGGCCGGGGGGGGGACAGTAGGTCCCCCCCTCATTGATAATTTTAGGGCCCCCACCCGCCGCACAGGGGTGGGGGCCGGGGGGGACAGTAGGTCCCCCCCTTATCGATAATTTTAGGGCCCCCACCCACCGCTCAGGGGTGGGGGCCGGGGGGGGCAGTAGGTCCCCCCCCTTATCGATAATTTTAGGGCCCCCACCCACTGCTCAGGGGTGGGGGCCGGGGGGGGACAGTAGGTCCCCCCCTCATTGATAATTTTAGGGCCCCCACCCGCCGCACAGGGGTGGGGGCCGGGGGGGGGACAGTAGGTCCCCCCCTTATTGATAATTGTAGGGCCCCCACCCGCCGCTCAGGGGTGGGGGCCGGGGGGGGGACAGTAGGCCCCCCCCTTATCGATAATTTTAGGGCCCCCACCCGCCGCACAGGGGTGGGGGCCGGGGGGGGGACAGTAGGTCCCCCCCCTTATTGATAGTTTTAGGGCCCCCACCCGCCGCTCAGGGGTGGGGGCCAGGGGGGGCAGTAGGTCCCCCCCCTCATTGATAATTTTAGGGCCCCCACCCGCCGCACAGGGGTGGGGGCCGGGGGGGGACAGTAGGTCCCCCCCCTTATTGATAATTTTAGAAAGCGAGCTGAGCTGTCAGTCAGACAGCTCAGCTCGCGAACGCGCATTCCGCGCACATGCGCGGTAAAGCGCTCAGGTTCTTCATAGGGCGGCATTCAATGCCGCTCTATGAAGAACGCGATTGGTCCAGCGCGAAGCCGTCCCATTGGGCCCCGCGATTTCGTCATTTTGACGAAAAAGGGGGCGCGGCCTAGCGGGGAGCTCGGCGCTGGAACGGAGGTAAGTTTTTAATATAAAAAAACCGAATTTTTTTTTTTAAATTAATGAAAGTTCATATAAAAGCAAGAAGGAAGGCTGGGGGACCTGTCTTTCTTGCTTTTATATGGTGACTATAGAGTCCCTTTAAGCTGCAACATCTAGCACCTAAACAGACTCCTGAGGGTCGACATTTCGTTCCTCCTACTCTTCAACTGGAGCTGTTGCAATGTTTCCATAACAGCAAGATGGCGGGACATCCTGGTATCCGCAAGACGTATGCTTTGATTTCTAAGGACTTCTGGTGGCCTGCTTTACGTAAAGATACTAAAGATTTCATCGCTGCGTGTGAGGTGTGTACTAAGACCAAACAACCTCATACGCTCCCAAGTGGATTCCTGCATCCCTTAGAGGTACCAGAGAAACCATGGTCTTGTTTGGCCATGGACTTTATTGTCGATCTACCTATCTCTAAAAAACAGACTGTTATCCTCACCGTGGTTGACAGATTCACCAAGATGGCTCACTTCATTCCCTTGCCTAAACTTCCATCCTCCCCAGAGTTGGCAGAGATATTCGCGAGGGAGATTTTTCGCTTACATGGGATACCTTCCCAAATCGTATCTGACAGAGGGTCCCAATTTGTTTCCCGTTTTTGGAGATCCTTTTGTTCTCAACTAGGTATTAAATTAAATTTCTCTTCTGCCTATCATCCCCAGTCTAACGGAGCTGCTGAACGTACTAACCAAAAGATTGAGCAATATCTACGTTGTTTTGTTTCCGAACACCAGGACGATTGGGTCGGTTTGATTCCTTGGGCGGAGTTTGCGCACAACAATCTCGTTTGTGACTCTACTCATTCAAGCCCCTTCTTCATGAACTATGGCTTTCATCCGTCTATTCTTCCCTCGGTTTCTCCTTCCCAAGGTGTACCGTCGGTTGATGTACATGTTGCCAATTTGAGGAAGTTGTGGGATCAGACTCGACAAATTCTTCTACACAATTCTATGCTGGTTAAGAAACACGCCGATAAACGTAGAAGGGCGGCTCCGATTTTCGTTCCAGGCGATAGAGTATGGTTAAGCACTAGGAATATTCAGCTTAAAGTTCCTTCCATGAAATTCGCTCCTCGATATATTGGTCCTTACAGGATCTTGACTCGAATTAACCCAGTGGCGTATCGTCTAGCTCTCCCAGCTGCCTTACGCATCCCTAACTCCTTTCACGTTTCATTGTTGAAACCCCTAGTCTGTAACAGATTCTCCTCCACGATCGCCCCTCCTCGCTCTGTTCAGGTGGAGGGTCAGGAGGAGTATGAGGTTAACTCCATCATTGATTCTCGTATCTCTCGGGGGAGAGTACAATATTTGGTCGACTGGAAGGGATATGGTCCTGAGGAGAGAAGTTGGGTGCCACAAGAGGATGTTCATGCTCCTCACCTTCGCAGGGCGTTTCACTCACGCTTTCCGTCTCGTCCCGGTTCCTTCCGCCCGGTGGGCGTATCTGAGAGGGGGGGTACTGTCAGGGTACCTGAAGCCTCTACCTCCGAAAGAGGTAGAGACTTAGCAGTTTACTCCACCGGCAGGTCGGCTTCCTCCATCCCTCGCGGCTCCTCTAGAGGGATCCGTCTCATTTTATGACGTCACGCACGCTGCCCGACGTCATGACGTCAGTCCGGACCGATCTGTCACTCAAGTGACTGGAAGCCAATCAGGACTCGTCGGAGGCGGGTATACTCACTGTAACCAGGGTATTTAAACCTGTTTCTCCCATTCACTCATTGCCCTGTCGTGGTTCTAGCCTGTCTAGTCACACAGTGCTCTGGCGATTTCAGTTATTCCTTTGGTTCCGACCCGGCTAGTTTGACTTACTCTGTTTTCCTCTGGTATCCTTGACCCGGCTTGTTCCCCGCTCACCTGTCCTCTCGTTCCCTCGACCTCGGCTTGTTTCTGACCATTCTCTTTACTCTCCATACGTTAGTCCGGCCATTCTAAGGTCCGGTATACGTACCCTGTCCTGTTTGTACTTTGCGTGTTGGATCCCTGTCCCGATCCTGACAGGGGGGTAAGAAGAGAGAGGGAGGGGGGTAAAAAGGGAGAGAGGACGGGGGGTAAGAAGAGAGAGGGAGGGGGGTAAGAAGAGAGAGAGGGGGAGTAAGAAGAGAGGAGGGGGGAGTAAGAAGAGAGGGGGAGTAAGAAGGGGGTAAGAAGAGGGGTAGGGGGGAGTAAGAAGGGGGTAAGAAGAGGGGGAGGGGGGATTAAAAAGAGGAAGGGGGAGGGGGGAGTAAGAAGAGGGGGAGGGGGGAGTAAGAAGAGGGGGGAGGGAAGAGTAAGAAGAGGGGGAGTAAGTAAGAAGAGGGGGAGGGGGAGTAAGAAGGGGTAAGAAGAGGGGGGAGTAAAAAGAGGAAGGGGGAGTAAGAAGAGGAAGGGGGGAGTAAGAAGAGGAAGGGGGGAGTAAGAAGAGTGAGGAGTAAGAAGAGGTGGGAGTAAGAAGAGGGGGAGGGGGGAGTAAGAAAAGGGGGAGGGGGGCGTAAGAAGAGGCGGAGCGGGGAGTAAGAAGAGGGGGGAGGGAAGAGTAAGAAGAGGGGGGAGTGAGTAAGAGGGGGGAGGGGGGAGTATTAAGGGGGTAAGAAGAGGGGGAAGGGGGAGTAAAAAGTGGAAGGGGGAGTAAGAAGAGGGGGGAGGGGGTAAGAAGAGGGGGAGGGGGGCAAGAAGAGGGGGGAGGGGGGCAAGAAGAGGGGGGAGGGGGGCAAGAAGAGGGGGGAGGGGAGTAAGAAGAGGGGGAGGGGGGAGTAAGAAGAGGGGGAGAGTAAGAAGGGGGGTAAGAAGAGAGTGAGGGGGGAGTAAGAAGAGGGGGGAGTAAGAAGGGGGGTGTGGGAGTAAGAGGAGGGCAATTGCCCCCTCCCCTGTCCGCAGGCACCGTGCGGGCAGCCGGCAGGGGAGGGAGGAAGAGAGGACCCGGGAGCTCAGCCTGCAGCTCCTCTGGGTCCTTCTTGCGCGAGCACAGATCGTTGCCGCGATTACCACGGCAACGTTACGGCTCTTGCGAGAGTAAACTCTAACCCTGGAGCTACGGGCTAGAGTTCACTCTCAACACTGTGACCACCAGGGATTCCTGGTGGTCGCAGTGGTGAGAGTGAACTCTAGCCCCATAAACACACGGCCCCCACACACCATACACATTCACACACTGCCCCCCATACACACACACTGCCCCCACACACACCATACACATTTACACACATTGCCTCACACACACACATACACTGCCCACCCATACACACACAGCCCCCCATACTAACATTGCCACACACATACACAGCCCCCTCACACACACATTGCCCCACACACCCTACACATTCACACACTACACCCCCTCACACACACTGAACCTTTCACACACACTGCACCCCTTACACATTGCACCACTGCTCCTATACCCTACTACAGCCTCATATCCCAGCAGACCCCAGGTAAGTTGTCAAACTGTTCTTAAACGGTTTGACTACTTACTCTGGGAGGGGGGCCCGGCCCTCCTGGCACCATAACGACTACACAGAGCAGTAGTGGTTATTGTGCATGGATTATTTCTTTAAATAATCTACAAGTGCCCCAGTAGCCAGCAAGCCAGCCAGCCCACAGGCCGACCAGCCAGCCAGCCAGTAGCCGGCCAGCCAGCCCACAGGCTTACCTTCACTAATTGAGTCCTATACAGCTCTGCCGTGTTTACTGATAGGTGCCCACGAAGGCACAGTTTAGGTGCTCGTCCACTGTCTTCCGCTTTCTCAGGGCTATCGTACTATTTAGCTTCTCCCAGTTCAGCTAGCTAGCTCTTACTTCTCAGTCAGGTGCCCTTGAAGGCACAGTTTAGTAATTCAGCAGGAATCTAACTGTAAACTACGTTTATTAGGTGCCACTCGGATGCACAGCTCTGTATTTTTCTCTGTGACCAACAGCTGAGCTGATGCAGAATTATTAAAAAATCTTTATTGTACTTGTATTGAATTATTGCACTAACTCCATTTTAACCTGATGCTGTGACAAATCCTCCATTTTGTCCTCTTAACCTGACTTCTCCATATGAAAACCACATTACATGACAGAATTTCTCAGCACATCTAACACAATAGACAAAGACTGTATTCTCCATAAAGATATGACTAACCCAGGAACTGCTGAATTTCCCCTAACTCGCAACATAATATAATTTAAAGGCCATGAGAACACAGTAGTAATGAAATGTTCTATTCATAAGAGACCTTGCACCTAACCACGAGATCTGACATCACCGACCGAGTAAAATGACGCTCAAGACCCCCTTGTCCCCACCCGTGTCTAAAATAATACCACCTCTTGGTGGGTGGACACGGAACAAACCACTTAGTTTTTGATCCAATTAATTATATTGATAGGTGGACACTAATCCAGACACTTAACAATTAATCCAATTAATGATGTTTATTCACTGATATCTTGATAATCAATGATGACGAAAATGTCTCTTAAAAGGGCCTGCGCGCCCTCTGATTGTGCACTTGCCAATAAATTTCCTCGAAGTTATTTTAACCTGAACTCCGTGTGTCAGACTGAATTACTTCAGCGTATATACGCAATTCAATTCTCTTTAATTTGGACAGGAACAGATAGACACTTAAACATTTTGGTTTACTGAAAAAGTACCATAACAACTATGGCGCCCGAACAGGGACTCCGGGCTATGTCTGGCCGGTGAGCCGTCCTAAGGAAGACAAGGGTGGATGGAGGAATCCAGGGGGAAGGAAAGGAGATTGATCACCTCCAGGTACACGGTAGAGACTTCTGCAGAGCCACCGGTATGTTCCGGCCCCTTTGATTGACCCGTCCACGTGTCTGTGACTGCTTCCCGGGAGGACATCAAAGACAGGTAATATCTTGCCCGGAGTCTTATTACCCATTTGTTACCTGCATTTAGTCTATCTGTTGCCTGGGTGTGTCTAGTTTGTTTGCCCGGGCTGAATGTTTATTTGTTTCCCCTTTTTGGGATAAAGGGGGGGTGGACCCGTGGTAGTTTGCCTGGGGGTCCTGTGTTTGTCTGTTTCCCCTTTTTGGGATAAAGGGGGGGTGGACCCGGGGGATTTGCCTGGAGTCCTGTTGCCTGTTTTACTCCTTTTAGGAGCCACGTGTTTGTGGCTGTAAGGAAAAAGGGGGGTTGACCTGTGGAAGTTTCCTGGGGGTCTTCTTTGCCTGTTTACTTCTTTTAGGAGCCTCGTGGCTGTGGCTGTATGGAAAAAGAAGTTTGTGGAACTGTGGGATCTGTGTAGAATCATAGTTTCCTGTGATCCAATTTTGTGTCACTCTGATAGCCTAGCTAGCTTCACTGTGCGCTTTCGGACCCTCCAGCTCTAGTTGAGTTGGGGGCATCCTGACCCGGACCCTCCAGCTCTAGTTAAGTTGGGGACGTCCTGACCCGGACCCTTCGGCTCTAGTTGAGTTGAAGGTCCACTGATTATTTAATTGTGGTAGGAGACTTAGCCTTGTGGCAGGGGACTCAGTTTCCTGGGGGGATTCAGGCAGGCATTGCTTGTTTTCCGCATCACGTGGTAGTGAGACTTATAAAGTGGGTTTTATAGGGGCACTACGGGAGTGAGGGTGGTGCGGCCACTTTAAGTGGACTGCTGTAACGAGGGAGGCTAGAAAGGATTTCGGACCGGTGTTAGCTGTTATCCTTGGCCGCTGGTAGTGAGACTTACGAAAGTCGTTCTTCCGAGCGGGGACACTACGAGATTGAGGGAGGTGACTTTGGAGTAAGCACATGATTAAAGGAAAGGGATTACTGTTGATTTCATTTGAACTGTGATGCATGCACTGTATTTCAACTGTACTGTTGTCTTGTTTGTTTAATGTGGAGTCATTTAAACTCCTGTGTCTGTCTCTAAGGATTTTTTTCCTTACTCTTTACCTTTTCTACACTTCCTGTACTATTATACTATCCACTCCCATTCCTCTTAATAGAGAAGTGATTGGTCACACACTTCTCACCTCACTCCAATCCGTGTCTACCACCCCGGGTAGGCGGATTCAGCGACTAGTCTACGTTTTGGGAAGACGCACTTGAGAAGGACCCATGATTCTCAGGTGGCAGTCGAGCATTGTAGACGTTCCGGTTCAATTTTCCTTTTCTTTCCCTATATCTAGGACGCTGGTGTAGGGGGAAAGGGATTATGGGGCAGGATTTAAGTAAGCCCAGTAAGGGCTGGTTAGCATGTGATTTAGTTGATGACAGAGAGGGTGAGGAGATGGTTAAAGGTGTTGAAAAGATTGCAAAAGTATGTAAAATTGCTGTGCCGACATGTGGCAGATTGCAACCAGAAAGTTGGCGTAGATTATTGATGGAAAAGAGAGGCAAGCTTGCAAATAATGATTTATTAAAAACAGCTGAAGCATGGTACAGAGTAGCGAAGGCTATTCAGCAAGAAGGTTGGGTTGAGGAAGAAATAATTCACAAGGGTGTGAAAATGTTTGTGTACCATAATGATTGTGTCGCTGGGGCTTGTCCTCAGCCAGCGCCCCAAAATGGCGCCCAGAGAATGTCTATCCCCAAGGTTCAGTCAGCAATGAGAGATTGCCAGCTGACTATGTATCCCACTCCCAATCCTCCCAACCCCCATCCCGTTACCTCTCCCGTTTGCCCGGTCCTGAATTCTGATGGATCTTACTTTTCCCCTTCTCCTTCCCTAACACTCCCATCATCCTCATCCATCCCTAAACCACCCTCTATGTCTAATGCTAACATCTCATCTGCTATTCCTTCCCCACACTTTGTCTCCGTTGATAATCCTACCCTCCCATCTGCATCTGCCCAGTTCACTAACCCCTCCTCCCCTGCCACTGTCAATCTTGCTGATCCCACTCCGGCTCCTCCTTCTTCACCCGCCTCTACTGATTCATCTCCATCCTCTCCCTTGTCCGTCCCTACCACGGCCCAGGTTCCCACCCCCTTTGCCAACCCCTACCCAACCTTCCTGCCCACTCCAGGTTCCGCCCCAGCACCCACCCAGATGGCTTGGCCATACCCCTACCCATACCCCATGTCCATGCCCTATCCTAATTATCCATACCCCTTTCCCCAAGCCACTCCCCAGGTTCCGGTCATGCCCAGTCCGATACAGTCTGCCCCGGATGTGCCCACATCCAACATGGCCGCCACTTCTTCCCTTAACCCCAATGCAACTTCCTTCCCCGCCTCCAATATGGCGGCCCCCAGTCATTCAGCACCCCTGATGCCGGTGCTTCCCGGTGATTACCGGTCCCATGATTATGACCCAATGGCGACTCCCGCCTCCGGGACTCCCTCTCATCCCCCGGCCCTGTCACCTCAGGTGATCCCCTCACGCAGAAGGGCCCAGATCATAGAATTAGATGAGGAAGAGGATGACAGGGATGACAGGCTGTCCCAGGATTCATTAGAGGCTGCAAGAGTCTCGACCCACCGTTCTATTGAAGATCCCTTCGGCCATAAGGGTCGGGGAGAGCGGGCCCCTCCTAAATATGTTGCTTTCAATCCCACACAAGCTAGTGCTTTAATGAAATCTCTCCCTGACCCAGAGAAGCAGCCTATGCCTGTAGTTCAGATACAAAAGACTTATTCCGCCGCCTGGCGTGACCTACTGAGCATTTGTGCTATTAAAGCAGGGGATGCATATTGGCCCAGCATGGCCCGCCACCTCAGTACAGATCTGCTTACAAGTGATGTTGATTACCCCTCCGGAGTAACCTTTTGCAATCAATTAAGAGATTGGGCTAAGGATAAACTTGCAGATCAAGCTGCTGGCCTTACTGATGTTGTGCAAGACAAAGGAGAATCAGTGGAAAGGTTTCATGCAAGACTATATCAAATGTTTACAGATTTGGGATTTGATCTCACTGACAAAATTCATTCACAAATGCTATCAGGTGCGTTTGTCCAAGGTGTTAAAGATTCCATACGCAAGGGAATCATTGCTGCACGCCCTGAATACAAGGTTGTTCCCCTAGATACGTTACTCCTAGTTGCTAGAGGTTTGGAATCTGCCCAAACCCCCAGAAGACCCAATCCAGCTCCTCTCATGGTGGCCCGTGCCGCCCCCATCACCCCTGGCACCAAGGGTGTCAAGTTAGAGGACGTAACATGTTTTAATTGTGGGGCTAAGGGACACTACAGAAGTGACTGTCCAGAACCCAAAAGGGAACCGGGGGAGCCCAAAAAGTTTCCCACAGGGGAGCCCAAAAAGTTTCCCAAGCCTGCCCCGGCCCCTAAGGCCGAGAAAACGGTTCCAATTGTTGAGGAACCAGATGATGATTAGGAAATTGGCAAACCTGTGTCATTAACCCCTGTCATGGCAGTGTCTACAGGGGATAAAGGGGGGGGGGGGCACTTGCCACAGTGACTTTACCCATTGAAGGCCAACCTACCACATTTCTTATTGACACAGGCGCAGCCCGAAGTGTTCTCAGAGAACAAGACCTGCCAGACCCATCTTTCTTGTCAAGTATTGATGTCTCCAGTGTTGGAGTGGATGGCCAACCGAGACACAGTCCTCTAACAAACCCTCTGCGGGTTGGCACAAGCTTACTTGCTCGTTTTGTAGTTTCCTCCACATGCCCAATTAACCTGTTAGGCGCTGATGTCCTCTCACGCCTGCAGGCATCTATAACCTTCACTCCAGATGGACAGGTAGAAATGTTTACACCTCTATCTGTTTCTGACACTTCAGCCCTGTGCTCCTTACCTTTGATGCTGCAATTAGAAAAACCCAATGAGGAAGCAGCAGAACCTAGGTCCAATTTCCCAGATGAGTTAAAAACTCAGGTGCCTGCTAAGTTATGGTCCTCGGGCCCAGAGGATATAGGTCACCTAAATGTCCCACCTGTGGTGGTTAAGCTTATTCCAGGAGCTAAGTTACCAAGGAAGCCACAATATCCTCTAAAACCAGCACAGGCTGCAGCCATTTCTATTCACATCAAAGCACTCCTGGAAAAGGGTGCTCTAGTGAAGTGTAAATCAGAATGTAACACTCCATTATTTCCTGTAAAGAAAAAGACTCTAAAAGGAGAGCCAGTGAAATACAGGATGGTTCAGGATCTCCGTGCTGTCAATGAAGCCACTGTCCTGGACACCCCTCTTGTACCAAACCCCCACACTCTGCTCTCTGGCGTCCCACCTTCTGCAAAGTATTTTACAGTCATTGACCTAGCTAATGCTTTCTTCAGTGTTCCACTGGATCCATCCTGTCAATACCTGTTTGCTTTCACCCATGAAATGCAACAGTATACATGGACTGTCATGCCCCAAGGGGCTCAAAATTCTCCAAGTCAATTTGCCAAAGCCATGTGTACTATCCTTGACCCATGGCAAGCTGACCACCCAGAAGTTGTTTTACTCCAGTATGTGGATGATTTGCTGCTCTGTGGAGATGATATACCCACTACTGAAAAGAGTTCAATTAGTCTGCTTTGCTATTTGGCAGAACAAGGATGCAAAGCTTCACTTCTCAAACTGCAGTTCTGTCAACCTTCAGTGATTTTCCTTGGACATTGCCTATCTCAAGGTACCAGACATCTCACTCGGGACCGAGTCAGAGCAATTCTGGACATTCCACCCCCAAGGACTTCAAAATCTCTTCATGCCTTCTTAGGCCTAATTTCCTATTGCAGAGCATGGATCCCAGAAGCCTCTCTGCTTATGCAACCTCTCTATGATGCACTCAAGTCAGACCCATTCGGCCTGACCAACGAAGCTTTGGACAATTTCAAATCTCTCAAACGTCCCATTGTCTCTGCTCCTGCCTTGGGCCTACCAGACTACACCAAACCTTTCAAATTATTTGTCTCTGAAAGACTAGGCCATGCCACAGGAGTTCTTACCCAAACTAATGACTTAAAAGGCCGCCAGAGGCCTATTGGATACTTTTCATGCCAACTGGACATTGTGGCTAGAGGGACCCCTTCCTGCCTTAGGGCTGTTTTTGCTGCAAGAGAACTCATTGAAAGAACCTCAGACCTGGTCCTTGGCCACCCTTTGGTTGTTTTGGCCCCTCATGACATCTCTGCCATTGTTAACCAAGTCCAGCTCAAGCACGTGTCCCCCGCTAGACACCTGCAATGTCATCTTCTTCTGCCTGACAACATTTCTATACAAAGATGTCAAGTTCTTAACCCATCCACTCTTCTTCCACTCCCTGAGGGGGGTATCTACTATGGGTTTGTCACAGATGAAACCTACATCTACCTTCTCTGTGGATGTATCAAGAAAATGCATCCACATTTAACTTTTCACAAAGACAAGACACCTCTGTGTGAAGGTCCGGATTATGCCTTCTGTACCATGTGGTACAAGCCGGACATTACTCCTGAACCTTGCTATGAAGATGAGCTCTACCACTGGTTTGAAGTAAAGCTCACTGCCCAAGATTTCTAATGTGATTCGGAAGGCAACAGCGTGGTCCTGATCCAACTGCCTCCAGAACTCAATTACCTATACCGCCATTGGGATACTGCTATTCCACATATTCCTGTTACCAAGTTGAAGACAAGATCATGGAATGACCTTGGGCCCATGGCAAAATTATGGGCCACCATGGATGAATCACAACTACAGGAAAATGGCATTGCCAAATACCCAGCAACTGAACTTCTTGAAGCATGGCCACGCCATTTCCTAGAAAAAGAATTCAAAGACCTAGTTATAACAAATGACTATGACCCAGGAACTCCTCATGACTGTTTCGAACAGATGAAAATGGAAACAGTGCACTTACCAACCGTGCATGAGAATCCATTACCGGATCCGGATTTTACTCTGTTTGTGGATGGTTCAAGATATGCTGATGAAGAAGGAAAATACCACACAGGATATGCCGTAACCACAACAGAGGAAGTTCTCAAGTCATCATCTTTACCGCCAGCAATGTCTGCGCAAGAAGCTGAATTGCAAGCCCTGACTACAGCATGCAAGATCTCCGAGGGAAAGCGTGCCAACATCTATACAGATTCAAGATATGCTCTGGGTGTGGCACATGACTTCGGCCTCATTTGGAAGACAAGAGGATTTCTTACCACTGCCGGTACACCAGTCAAACACAACTCTGCAATCAAGGAGCTAATGGATGCCCTCCTACTCCCTGAAGAAGTGGCCGTTTTGAAAGTAAAGGCACATGGGAAATTGGATTCAGATGAAGCTAAGGGCAACCATTTAGCTGATCAGGCTGCTAAGCAAGCGGCCAGAGATTTGCAGGAAGTGGATGAAGAAGTGTCCGGTCAAGAAGAAGAAGTTCCTATCTTTACCTTGCAAACTCTTCCTACTGACCTAAGAATTTTGCGAGAACAACAAGCTGCAATTACTCCTGAAGAAATCCAGAAATGGAAAAAGAAGGGAGCTGTCCTAAAAGACGGAATTTACTACAACAACTCTAAATTTTGCCTTCCGAAGAATTTATATCCAGCAGTTGTCCAATGGGCACATGGGCCTGCACATCTGTCAAAAGACCTAATGGCCGCCCTCATTCAAAAGTATTATGAAGCCCCTGGAATCACAACTTTGATCAGCAATTTCTGTAAGGCCTGTGTCATTTGTGCAAAATGCAATCCAGGAAGACCAATCAGGGTGCCTGCAAAGCACCTAGCAAAACCCATGTACCCATTCCAGAGAATTCAAATTGACCACATTCAAATGCCCAAGAGTGGGCCTCATGAATATGCACTAGTCATAGTGGACATGTTCTCAGGCTGGCCAGAAGCCTACCCTGTGACCAATATCACTGCAAAAACAACCGCAAAACGCCTACTTACAGACATAGTATGTAGATTTGGACTTCCAGAAGTCATTGAAAGTGATCAGGGTCCAGCCTTTACAGCAACAGTGACTAAAGACATTTGGACTGCTCTGGGGGTGACCCTAGCCTTTCACACCCCTTACCACCCACAAAGTAGTGGTAAAGTAGAGCGCATGAACGGCACTCTAAAAGCCAGAATGTTAAAAATGTCACAAGAAACAAAGATGCCCTGGCCAGAAAGCCTGCCAATAGCTTTATTCAGCGTTAGACACACACCTAGAGGGAAGCACTCGTTATCCCCATATGAAATTCTATTTGGGACAGCACCCAGACTAGGTTGTTATTATCCGCAACAGTTACAGCTGCAATCTGATGTTTTAGTAGACTATGTAACTGAACTTGCAAGTGTCTTGAACAAAATACATGCCCAAGTTTTCTCTTCAATTCCAGATCCTGATTTGGACACAGGTACCCATAACCTGCTTCCCGGAGATTGGGTTCTGGTTAAGAAGTTTGTGCGGAAAAGTACCCTGGAACCAAGATTTGACGGGCCATTCCAAGTTCTCCTGATCACCGCAACCTCCGTCAAATTGGCCGGCAGGCCACATTGGATCCACGCTTCCCACTGCAAGAAGTCTCCTGCCCCAGAGGAAGCAGATACTGCACAACCATGTACCTCTGGTACATTGTCTCCTTAATTAGTTTAATTAAGGCCCAGCAAGTAGCCATCACTAAAGATGTTAGTGGGTACACCTTCTGGTATAATTCATCATGTACCCGTGTGGCTACCTATACCTTTGATTATTGTGACATCGTAGAATGCCCATTCTCTACAACACAAATCCAGAATATCTATAGAGATATCCCTCATGCAAAGGACCCATATGTTTGTGTAGTTGACAAACAATGGGGGCACAATTGTGGCCGTTGGGGGGCGGCGGGATGGAATGCCGGGCCTTCCTGGGGTTACAAGCCAAAAAGTGCCTTATCTAAAGTAGATGATCATGGTAGGTCCCTCCTTCAAAGAATGACTCTAAGAAAGCCTGGAGGAGGCACACCAATGAAATTAATTCTTAATATTGAGCATCCAAGCCCAACAGATGCAGACCGATATGTAATGGGAATGTATTGGAAAAAGGGTTCCTACACTAAATTAGGGCATTTCTACCTTAAAGATATGTGTAATTCCCCTGAGTGGCGAGGAGCTACTCACATGGTCATAAATCCATTAAAACCACACATCCAGTCCTTTAAGGACATGATGGCCATTGCCAACCCCACCTTTGAAGATACCATGGCCGCTGAAACAGGTTTTAATGATGTTAACCTATGGTTAGAATGGATGAAATATAATGCCAACAAACATAACAGAACCGCATGCTATGTGTGTGGTGGTGCCCGGCCTCATCTGGGCACTGTACCTTTAACCCTGCCAGTAGATGCAGAAAATTGTGTTTTAAGTCTTTTTGCCTACCAATATGATTTCAACAGGTCTCTATGTCAAGCATGGACAGCGGAGTATCCTTTTCTAGCCAAAAATGTCAGACCTCCTAATGGTATTACAATATATAAAGGTAATTACACTTGCTATGCCATGCACGATGGGATTGGTAAATTTGTGGGTAACTTTCCCGAAGGATATTGTGCTACATATCGAACTGTTCCTGTACGTTTACTGCAGCATCACACTAGGTCATTAGGAGATATTTACTGGTTGTGTGGGGATTTACAGTTCAGATCCAGAATGGACACAGAGTGGTGGGGGGAGTGTACTTTGACTAAGGCCATTATGCCTATACACATTATCTCTGACACACACCTCAACACCCATGAGCCCAGCCACACTAAGGTTAAGCGTGAAGCCCCAGTAAAAGGAAGTTTTGACCCTCACATTTACATTGATGCCATTGGGGTGCCTAGGGGGGTACCCAATGAGTTTAAAGCAAGAGATGAGGTTGCTGCAGGATTTGAATCAATTTTTACCATAGTTACCGCAAACAAGAATTTAAACTGGATAAATTATATTTATTACAACCAACAGCGTTTTGTTAATTACACCAGAGACGCCCTCCAGGGATTAGCCGAACAGTTACAGGCCACATCCCAAATGGCCTTCCAGAATAGAATAGCCCTAGATATGATCCTAGCCGAAAAAGGAGGGGTATGTAAAATTTTGCCCGACACCATGACATGTTGTACCTACATCCCAGAAAACACAGGCCCTAATGGTAAAGTTACTTTAGCCATAGAAAAATTAAATGACCTCTCTGAAGAGTTAAAAAGAAATTCTGGGATAAAAGATCCCTGGGACAGATGGTTTGGTTGGATGACGGGTTGGCAAAAGGCTTTAATGCATATTGGAATGGCAATTCTAATTTTCCTTTTTATCTTTGCTCTTCTCTTTTGTTGTGTCTTCCCTTGTCTGAGAAAAGCCCTCACGAAGACTGTTGACCAAGTGGCACCCACTTTCACACATCTTGAAGTTGATGACCAAGATTTCCAGGATCTCAACTCACCCTGTTTGCCGCTGCAATCTATCCCTTTTGATGATAAAGTGCGAGAGTTCTAGGAAGGGACCACCTTAGGGACAGCATCTGTCAGTGAATGGTAAAGGCCCCGTGTGGAGAAGTGGTGGGTTAGCCGCCATGGGACACCCATGGGTGTGAAGTGTTCGAGAGCCATACTGACAGATGAGTTAGCCTATTAGGGTCAGAATTAGGGACAGACTTGCACTTTGCATTAACACCTAGCTAGCGGCCACGGGGTTTCTGTGCCTTTGGGCTAACACGTCTTCTGATATTAACAAATAAAGTTTTTATCTCTTAGAATTTAACATTTCATAGGGGGGACTGATGTAGAATTATTAAAAAATCTTTATTGTACTTGTATTGAATTATTGCACTAACTCCATTTTAACCTGATGCTGTGACAAATCCTCCATTTTGTCCTCATAACCTGACTTCTCCATATGAAAACCACATTACATGACAGAATTTCTCAGCACATCTAACACAATAGACAAAGACTGTATTCTCCATAAAGATATGACTAACCCAGGAACTGCTGAATTTCCCCTAACTCGCAACATAGTATAATTTAAAGGCCATGAGAACACAGTAGTAATGAAATGTTCTATTCATAAGAGACCTTGCACCTAACCACGAGATCTGACATCACCGACCGAGTAAAATGACGCTCAAGACCCCCTTGTCCCCACCCGTGTCTAAAATAATACCACCTCTTGGTGGGTGGACACGGAACTAACCACTTAGTTTTTGATCCAATTAATTATATTGATAGGTGGACACTAATCCAGACACTTAACAATTAATCCAATTAATGATGTTTATTCACTGATATCTTGATAATCAATGATGACGAAAATGTCTCTTAAAAGGGCCTGCGCGCCCTCTGATTGTGCACTTGCCAATAAATTTCCTCGAAGTTATTTTAACCTGAACTCCGTGTGTCAGACTGAATTACTTCAGCGTATATACGCAATTCAATTCTCTTTAATTTGGACAGGAACAGATAGACACTTAAACATTTTGGTTTACTGAAAAAGTACCATGATAGGTGCCCACGAAGGCACAGTTTAGGTGCTCGTCCACTGTCTTCCGCTTTCTCAGGGCTATCGTACTATTTAGCTTCTCCCAGTTCAGCTAGCTAGCTCTTACTTCTCAGTCAGGTGCCCTTGAAGGCACAGTTTAGTAATTCAGCAGGAATCTAACTGTAAACTACGTTTATTAGGTGCCTCTCGGATGCACAGCTCTGTATTTTTCTCTGTGACCAACAGCTGAGCTATGCTCATTATGCTGACTGGGTAGTATTTCTGTTATTGTTACATGGGGCATTTATCGTTTAGCCGCTGCTATACATTAGCCACGTATTCTCCAGCCACTGTGTTATCACCGTACAGTGTACTAATCGTATACTCTCTGCGCTGCACATTTGTGATTTGTTCAAGCAGCCTGACAGTTTAAGTTACACTGTATCGGGTACCGGCCAGCTGGTGATTTTGCAACTTACGGCTTCAGCAACAGTGTAAGCCACTGGGTTGCAAACTGATTAGCCACAGTTATACATAAACGATTTATTTACCAGCTATTGTGTTATTATCGTACAGCACATTTACTTTACACTCTCGGTGCTATGTATTTGAGACTTACTCCAGCAGCCTGACAGTCCAAGCTATACTGTATCGATTACCATATAGCTGGTGTTTTTTCCTATCCTCTCATTCAGTAACATTGTATGCTACTGCGTGGTAACTACATCACCTGCATTGAGCAGCGGAAGGTATACCTCTACTTTTTGGGTGGGCCCTATTACCCACTCCCCCCGTTTGGGGTTAATGCCGCTTCCTTTTAATATTATTATTTCTATTTGTGTATGTCTTATTTACTCCCCTCCAGTTTCGGGATACTCTTTATGTAGTATACGGTATTAGTCACACCTTCTGCCTCAGCTAGTGTCCATCGAGACATTAGCACCTAGAGACATTAGCACCTAGTGACTCATTATCAGTTTGTTTTTGAGTTCATTAATAAAGTATTTATTGTTCCCTTTTCAGTTTAATATTGGGACAGATTTCTTAGTACAATACTGGGACAGATTCATTTCGTTTTTCTATTTCAACATAGAAGAGGAATACCCAGGTAGTCACCTTATGGAAGTGCTGTTTGCTGGGTCTTCAAGGATAAAGGCTTAGACTCGGCTGGGCCTCATGCATGCAGTGGACCACTGTCATCCCCTGAGGGAGAGAAAGAGGCCAGACTCCTGATTGCTGAAGGAGGTACCCAGGCTTGCAACTGTTACAGATGTGCTGTTTGCTGGGCCTTCAGGGATAAGCGGCTGAACCCTGGCCTGGCTTTATATAGGAAGTATAATCACATTCATCCCCTGAGGGGGTACCCAAGCTGGCCTGTTGCTGGGTCTCCAGGGATAAGAGGCTGAACCAAGGACCCTGTAGGTGTCAGGGTGGCGGTCCGGTGCCCGGGACCCAATATGCCTGATGTTCAGAGTAGGAGTCACAGTGTGGAGGTGGATTAGCAGGGTCTGGTGCAGAGTAACCGCATGCCCCCTGGTGTTGAGCACCAGCGTTTGTGCAGCCACATACCAAGACCCTGAATCAGCTTAAGCGGATACCAGGAACTAGGAGCAAGGAAATTAGCAGACCTCCCAGGAGCTGAATAGGGAGGCTCTGCAGCAAGATTGTATCCAGTACTAGAAACAAGGCAAGACTAGAGATAGGCACCAAACATGAAAACAAGACAGAACTAGTAGAACCCAGAACCAGAGAAGGATAGTAAGCTAAACCAAGAACATGTACACAATACATAAGGGAACATTCACTAAACATGGGCATGACTGGACAGGACTGGGTATACAAACTAAAACAAGACAGGATAACATAGGCAAAACAAGAGGAGATATAACTAAGTACTACATATGATCATACATTGCATAAGCCTGCCAACAACGCCAATGTACCCCATATCTGGCAGGTCCTACACTGCCTAATGTATGCTAAAATATTCAGAACACATATATAGCACGTACCTGCAAGAAAGGACAGAAGCAGTGAGCAGCTGACTGCAGGAAAACTGAAACATAATGAAAGATGGAAACAAACGGGTGTGGCACATAAAACAAACATTTAAATGAAACCTGGAGACTGGGAATCCCAGGGATGGATTAAAGGAATGAACCCAGAAATCCCAGCATAAAGAAAACCAGACACAGAATAGAAAACCAAAAACCAAGAAATACTAAACAAGAATAGTAACAAGAGTACTGGATACCAGAAGCCAAGGCCAGACAACTCCACAGAACAGAGCAGGACGTGACAGTAGGCAGTATATCACATATATCCCCTGAGGGGGTACCCAAGCTGGCCTGTTGCTGGGTCTTCAGGGATAAGAGGCTAAACCCAGGCCTGGCTTCATGTAGGCAGTATATCACATTCATCCCCTGAGGGGGTACCCAAGCTGGCCTGTTGCTGGGTCTTCAGGGATAAGAGGCTAAACCCAGGCCTGGCTTCATGTAGGCAGTATATCACATTCATCCATTCATTCATAATGGCAACTGATAGTGTAGATTTAGTTGCTGTTACTGAGACATGGTATAATGAAAAAAATGACTGGAACATAGCAATACCAGGGTACTCTTTATATAGAAAAGACAGGGAAGGCAAGAAAGGGGGAGGGGTGGCCCTGTATGTGAAGGATAGCATAAAATCTAGCCTAATAAAGGTTAGTGAGACGAACATAGAGTCCATTTGGGTTACGTTAGAATTTGGTAATCACACAGTAATTCGTGTAGGTGTGATTTTATAGTAATTGAAGAGTTCGATAATCTACTAGTTGAAGAAATAGCTAAAATGACAATGAAGGGGAAAGTTATCACCCTGGGTGACTTTAATCTTCCTGATGTGAATTGGAAAACAAAAATAGCTACTTGTGCCAGAAGCACACATATTCTAAACTCCCTACTGGGATTGTCTCTAAAACAAGTCATTGAGGAGCCAACTCGTAAAGAGGCCATACTAGATTTAGTGTTAACAAATGGAGATTTGGTATCAGATATTACTGTAGGTGAAAGTTTAGGATCCAGTGATCATCAGTCAGTGTGGTTTAATATAAGAACAGTGACTGAGTCACACCACACAAAAACAAAAGTTTTAGACTTTAGAAAAGCAGACTTTTCTAAAATTAGAATATGTGTAAAGGAGTCATTATCAGACTGGAGCAACTTAAATGGAGTCCAAAAGAGATGGGATTATTTAAAAGCTGCACTACTGAAGGCAACAGAAAATTGCATTAGGCTTGTCAGTAAAAGCAAAAAATTCAAGAAACCACTGTGGTACTCCGCAGATGTGGCCAAAATAGTAAAAAACAAAAAGTTAGCATTTAGTAATTATAAAAAAACCCAGAGTGAGGAAGACAGAATGACCTATAAGATTAGGCCGAAAGAGGCTAAGCAAGTTATAAGAGCTTCCAAATCACACACAAAAGAGAAAATAGCACAGTCAGTAAAAAAGGGGGACAAAACTTTTTTTAGATACATAAATGAGAAAAGAAAAGTAAAACAAGGATTAGTTAGATTAAAAACAAAAGAAGGAAGGTATGTAGATGAGGATAAAGGTCTAGCTGACTGCCTCAATTAATATTTTTGTTCTGTATTTACAGCTGAAAATGAAGGAAAGGGACCTCTGTTAAAAAAAAAGGATAAATGAGTCATTTATTACACGTGAGTTTACAGAGGAAGAGGTTCTATTTCAACTGTCAAAAGTAAAGACAAATAAGTCAATGGGACCTGATGGAATACACCCAAAGCTATTAAAAGAGCTTAGTGGTGTACTAGCAAAACCATTAACAGATTTATTTAACCAATCATTGTTAACAGGAGTAGTCCCAGAAGATTGGAAGTTAGCGAATGTTGTGCCCATTCACAAGAAAGGTAATAGGGAGGAGTCGGGCAACTATAGGCCAGTAAGCCTTACTTCAGTAGTGGGGAAAGTGATGGAAACCATGTTAAAGGATAGGATTGTTGAACATCTAAAAACACATGGATTTCAAGATCAGAGACAACATGGGTTTACTTCAGGGAGATCATGCCAAACTAATCTTATTGATTTTTTTGATTGGGTAACTAAAATTATAGATCAGGGTGGTGCAGTAGACATTGCTTACCTAGATTTCAGTAAGGCTTTTGACACTGTTGCACATAGAAGGCTTATCAATAAACTGCAATCTTTGAGTTTGGATTCCAATATTGTTGAATTGGTAAGGCAGTGGCTGAGTGACAGGCAACAGAGGGTTGTAGTCAATGGAGTATATTCGAAGCTTGGGCTTGTCACCAGTGGGGTACCTCAGGGATCTGTACTTGGACCCATTCTCTTTAATATTTTTATTAGTGATATTGCAGAAGGTCTTGATGGTAAGGTGTGTCTTTTTGCGGATGATACTAAGATATGTAACAGGGTTGATGTTCCAGGAGGGATAAGCCAAATGGCAAATGATTTAGGTAAACTAGAAAAATGGTCAGAGTTGTGGCAACTGACATTTAATGTGGATAAGTGCAAGATAATGCATCTTGGACGTAAAAACCCAAGGGCAGAGTACAGAATATTTGATAGAGTCCTAACCTCAACATCTGAGGAAAGGGATTTAGGGGTGATTATTTCTGAGGACTTAAAGGTAGGCAGACAATGTAATAGAGCAGCAGGAAATGCTAGCAGAATGCTTGGTTGTATAGGGAGAGGTATTAGCAGTAGAAAGAGGGAAGTGCTCATGCCATTGTACAGAACACTGGTGAGACCTCACTTGGAGTATTGTACACAGCGCTGGAGACCATATCTGCAGAAGGATATTGATACCTTAGAGAGAGTTCAGAGAAGGGCTACTAAACTGGTTCATGGATTGCAGGATAAAACTTACCAGGAAAGGTTAAAGGATCTTAACATGTATAGCTTGGAGGAAAGATGAGACAGGGGGGATATGATGGAAACATTTAAATACATAAAGGGAATCAACACAATAAAGGAGGAGACTATATTTAAAAGAAGAAAAACTACCACAACCAGAGGACATAGTCTAAAATTAGAGGGACAAAGGTTTAAAAATAATATCAGGAAGTATTACTTTACTGAGAGGGTAGTGGATGCATGGAATAGCCTTCCAGCTGAAGTGGTAGAGGTTAACACAGTAAAGGAGTTTAAGCATGCGTGGGATAGGCATAAGGCTATCCTAACTATAAGATAATGCCAGGGACTAATGAAAGTATTTAGAAAACTGGGCAGACTAGATGGGCCGAATGGTTCTTATCTGCCGTCACATTCTATGTTTCTATCCCCTGAGGGGGTACCCAAGCTGGCCTGTTGCTGGGTCTTCAGGGATAAGAGGCTGAACCCTGGCCTGGCTCCATGTAGGCAGTATATCACATTCATCCCCTGACGGGGTACCCAAG
Source organism: Pelobates fuscus (assembly GCF_036172605.1). Taxonomy (NCBI): domain Eukaryota; kingdom Metazoa; phylum Chordata; class Amphibia; order Anura; family Pelobatidae; genus Pelobates; species Pelobates fuscus. The sequence goes on along the minus strand of NC_086318.1, from coordinate 11,757,946 downwards.
CTGGCCTCATAGGCGTGCGCAGCCTGTTGCATTAGGGTGTGCACCCTAAAGCACAAACACACACGCCGCGTGTATATGTATTTTTATATACACATACACACACATACATATACATACATACAAACATTTATATATAAACATATATAAACATACATACAAACATATATATATATATATATACAAATACAAATATACGTAGGTGCAGTGTGTGTGATTGTGAGCGGTACAGTGTGTGTGATTGTAAGGGGTACAGTTTGTGTAATTGTGAGGGATTCAGTGTGTGTGGGGTACAGTGTGTATGATTGTGAGGGGTGCACTGTGTGGGCGACAGGGGTTAGGAGGTTGGAGGGGCAGCGACAGGGGTTGGGGGGGTAGAGGGACAGGAGGTGGGGGGTGGAGAGGCAGTGACAGACGGTTAGTGACAGGGGTTAGGGGGTAGAGGGGTAGTAACAGGAGTTAGGGGGTAGAGGGGTAGTGACAGGGGTTAGGGGGGTAGAGGGGTAGTGACAGGGGTTAGAGGGGTAGTGACAGCGGTTGGGGGTAGTGACAGGAGTTAGGGGGGTAGAGGGGCAGTGACAGGGGGTGGGGGGAGTGGAGAGGCAGTGGCATGGGTTGGGGTGGTAGAGGGGCAGTGAGAGGGGTTATGGGGTAGAGGGGTAGTGACAGGGGTTAGAGGGGTAGTGACAGGGGTTAGAGGGGTAGTGACAAGGGTTAGGGGGGTAGTGACTGGGGTTAGGGGGTAGTGACAGGGGTTAGGGGGAAGTGACAGTGGTTAGGGGGTAGAGGGGTAGTGACAGGGGTTAGAGGGGTAGTGACAGGGGTTGGGGGTAGTGACATGGGTTGGGGGGTTAGAGGGGCAGTGCGAGGGGTTAGGGGGGTAGAGGGGTAGTGACAGGGGCTAGAGGGGTAGAGACAGGAGTTAGGGGGGTAGTGACAGGGGTTAGGGGGGTAGTGACAGGGGTTAGGGGGGTAGAGGGGTAGTGACAGGGGTTAGAGGGGTAGTGACAAGGGTTAGGGGGGTAGTGACAGGGGTTAGGGGGGTAGTGACAGTGGTTAGGGGGGTAGAGGGGTAGTGACAGGGGTTAGAGGGGTAGTGACAGGGGTTAGAGGGGTAGTGACAGGGGTTGGGGGGTAGTGACATGGGTTGGGGGGGTAGAGGGGCAGTGAGAGGGGTTAGGGGGTAGAGGGGTAGTGACAGGGGTTAGGGGGTAGTGACAGGGGTTAGGGGGGTAGTGACAGGGGTTAGGGGGGTAGAGGGGTAGTGACAGGGGTTAGAGGGGTAGTGACAAGGGTTAGGGGGTAGTGACAGGGGTTAGGGGGGTAGTGACAGTGGTTAGGGGGGTAGAGGGGTAGTGACAGGGGTTAGAGGGGTAGTGACAGGGGTTAGAGGGGTAGTGACAGGGGTTGGGGGTAGTGACATGGGTTGGGGGGGTAGAGGGGCAGTGAGAGGTGTTAGGGGGGTAGAGGGGTAGTGACAGGGGTTAGAGGGGTAGTGACAGGGGTTAGAGGGGTAGTGACAGGGGTTAGGGGGTAGTGACAGGGGTTAGGGGGTAGTGACAGGGGTTAGGGGGTAGTGACATGGGTTAGAGGGGTAGTGACAGGGGTTAGGGGGGTAGTGACAGGGGTTAGGGGGTAGTGACAGGGGTTAGAGGGGTAGTAACAGGGGTTAGGGGGTAGTGACAGGGGTTAGGGGGGTAGTGACAGGGGTTAGAGGGGTAGTGACAGGGGTTAGGGGGGTAGTGACAGGGGTTAGAGGGGTAGTGACAGGGGTTAGGGGGTAGTGACAGGGGTTAGGGGGTAGTGACAGGAGTTGGGGAGTAGTGACAGGGGTTGGGGGGGTAGTGACAGGGGTTAGGAGGGGTATGGGGGCAGAGGCAGGGTGGGGGGGCAGTGAGTGACAGGAGGCAGAGGGGGGTTTAAATACCTGCTGTCCTGGTGGTCCAGTGGGTGCCCTCTCTCTTCAGTCTGCAGCTCCGCCGGGAGTGAGCTGCAGACCACATGGTGAGTCTCGCGATCTCCAGGCAGAGCGTTGCCGCGGCAACGCTCTGACAGGCTGGAGATCGCGAGACACCTCAGTCTGCAGCTCACTCCCGGCGGAGCTGCAGACTGAGGCCGGATCTCCATCTGGGCAGACGGACTGGAGGGGCCTCTCACCCGGCGGCATTGTGGGCAAGCCGCCGGGCCCCCTCCTGTGTCGGGTCCTCGGTCATAGACCAAGGACCCGACATGTCAGTCTGCCCAGAGGCAGTGCAGCACGGAGGTGTGATTAGGGTGTGCCCAAATGGCTGGCCTGTTGCTGGGTCTTCAGGGATAAGAGGCTGAACCCTGGCATGCAGTGGACCATTTTCATCCCCAGAGGGAGAGGTTGGGTCCGACCCCCGGTCACTAAAGGGGGTACCCAGGTTTGCAGTATTAACAATAGTGCGTTGCTAGGTCTTCAGGGCTTAGAGGCTGAACCCCGACATGGCTACAAAAATATTGCCTGGTGAGCATAAAAGAAAAAATCTAGGCCTACATAAGCAGAACTCCTTCCAAACTGCTGTGAAGGACAGGAAAAACGACTGCCTGATGGGGAGGGGGAGGATCTATTTATACCAGTTTCAGAGTTCTATTTCCTGTCCTTTCTGCTGTGGGGGGAGGAGCTACCCAAGAGTAAATGCTGCCATGAATAATGTCAGGAAAATATATTTAGATGATTTGGATTTAAGATGGCTGTTAACATTGAGAGTTATTCTCCAAAGTGAGAAAAGTCAGGAATTTAAAGTGAATTTAGTTACTTTCAAACTTAAGGACGGGATAGCTGAGCTAGAAGCAAAGCAGATTTGTAAAATATTTCCAGTTGAACTATTTTGGCCTTAAATGTTAAATTCACTTTGAATTCCAAACAACTATCCCTCTAGTGAGTAAACCTGTAAAGTGGGAATTGGGAGAAATTGTATTTGGATTTCAGATTGTAGGTCGATGTGAATGAAATTGAATATTTTGGTCTGATAGGTTTTCAGATTGGATAAAATGAATCCGGCAGCATTTCACGATTTAGTAAGTAAGCCCTGTCTGTATTACTTGACTTGCTCATTAGCTCGGTTTTATTATCACTCACAAGGAATGAATGTGAATCTGAAACCAGTTTGCTTTTAAATGTTTTTATTGTTAAAGAAGAAGCAAGTAAATATTATTTCTCAATCATCAACAAAATCCCAGCTCAACAACTAACTGATAATTATATATAAAGAGAGAAACACCGAGACGTACATAGCGACAGACAGCCGTGTCTTTACAATGAGACAGATTTTCATTTTCTCTAAGAAAGATGTTGGTAACTTATTTTGTGTTTAAAAATGAATATATAGTGTGGCAGTGTGAGGGAACACTGCTATATTAGCCCCAGAATGGCACTTTCAGTGTTCCCTGACTAGAGGGGGTTAAAAATCAGGTTGCTCTAGTACATCAATTAGGGAGCTACATAAACCCTATGCAGCGAGAAATCAGTCTCTCCTGGGAAGAGCTGGGGTGGAGACAGAGAGACAGAGAGACAGAGAGACAGAGAGACAGAGAGACAGAGAGACAGAGAGACAGAGAGACAGAGAGACAGAGAGACAGAGAGACAGAGAGGCAGAGAGGCAGAGAGGCAGAGAGGCAGAGAGGCAGAGAGGCAGAGAGGCAGAGAGGCAGAGAGGCAGAGAGGCAGAGAGGCAGAGAGGCAGAGAGGCAGAGAGGCAGAGAGACAGAGAGACAGAGAGACAGAGAGGCAGAGAGGCAGAGAGGCAGAGAGACAGAGAGGCAGAGAGACAGAGAGACAGAGAGACAGAGACTGTGAGTCAAAAAAGACTGCTGAAACTGTGTGGAAAGTAAAGGTATTTTGCAAGGATTTATTTGTTTAACTACTGGGGTCAGCTTAGTTAGTCTCCAGTGTGGAGTAGGAGTTCATTTTGGGTTTTCATGTTTTCCTGCGGCTCAATGGGGGCCAGCTTGCTAAATAAGGCTTCCCTCATATTGGAAGAAAGAACTGTTTCTGCTATTTATGACCCAAGACCCGGCCAGCCTGCTACAATAGATCTATTGAAACTTGCTTTTATTCTCTGGGATGAAATGATTTGCCTTTCAGTAGATATTAGTAGATATTAGTAGATATTAGTAGATATTATTAGATTTGTGCCCAAATCCATCTCCGCTTCAACAAATCAAATTCCTGTTAATTTACACCAAACTAACTGATTTGTCCGGAATTTGCCTTTGACCCATCAAGTAAATCCCGGACAGATCGCTTCATTTGGGCGCAGATTAACAGGAATTTGGCTTGTCCGACACAGCTACAACTTTTTGGGCAAAAGTCTACAAATTACCCCTCGGATTACTGTAAGCAGTCATTATTAAAGCCAGCAGCTGTAAAGCAGGCGATGCAGTTATTAGTACAGCGATACAGAGGCATTTTATCATCAATTGATTTCAAGCGCTCCTTAGGACAGCAGTTTTCGATTTGTTTCTCGTCATATACCTGTCTGTAAACAAAAGCCCTGTTATTGATGCTATTAAACTGGCCAAGCCTGTCTACAATGTTATATGGCCCATTGGGCTTGGTACAATGTTCATGGCATGGTGAGTTATGAGTGAAAAATATGGCACATCCAGCAGGGGGTGCTTTGTTCAGTAGATTTTCGACTGGTCCAGAGAGAAGCCGACTTTCTGCATGAACTCTTATAAGTTTCTTCTTTACTTTCTTCTGCAATAATTTAGCCGCTACCATTCGATCTCCTTGAAATATATCACTATTATCACTGAGTTTACTGCTAACGTCAGCCACTTTATCATTTTCAAGAGCTCTCCTTATATTTTCATTATTCATGTTTGTGCATTCAGCATCAGTAAACTTGATCACGTAGGCGTGCTGTCCTTCAATACTGCATTGCAATAGAAATAGCCGAGATTAAAACCACATAGATAAGATGTACACAGAATAGACCTAGAGGAGGAGTTAACCCTCACACAACGTAACTGTCTGCCTTTAACTGTGTGCTTATGTCTCTGCCTTTAACTGTGTGTTTCTGTCTGCATGTAATTGTGTGTGTGTGTGTCTGACTGCCTTTAACTGTGTACCTTCAACCTGTTTGCATGTGTCACTGTCTGCCTGTACCTGTGTGTGTGACTATATACTTGTAACTGTGTGTGACTGGGACTGTGTGCATGTGGCTGTATTTGCCAATGTATTTGTATAAATTTGTTAATCTGACTGTGGTACTGTGTGCATGTGAATCTGCAAAAAATACACACCTGCATTCACACATGGGCTTACATGCATGGTTTTTATCGGAATTGAATACTCCTCACACACATAAACCCAGCACAAATATCACACACATCCAGTGAAATATATGCATAAATATAACACACGCAGCCAATACACCCATTACAAATATCACACACAGCCATCACATAGCATACATATCACACACAGCCTTAACACCTCTTACACACATTTAATAAATCCCAGTGGCGTACACACAACTCATGGGGCCCCAGTGCGAAAACTGATCCGTACCCCCCCCCCCTCTGCGCGGGCTGGGGCCGCAGCACATAGCGGCGGGCACCTGGCCGCGGTATGTACGCCTGTGCATGCATAAACACATACACTTAAAGGACCACTACAGACACCCAGATCACATCAGCTCAATGAAGTGGTCTGGGTGCCAGGTCTCTCTAGTTTTAACCCTGCAGCTGAAAACATAGCAGTAAATTAGAAACTGCTATGTTTCACTGAGGGTTAATCCAGCCTCTAGTGGCTGTCTCATTGACAGCCGCTAGAGGATCTTCTGCAATTCTCACTGTGAAAATCACAGTGAGAAGATGCTGAACGTCCATAGGAAAGCATTGAGTAATGCTTTCCTATGGGCGGTTTGAATGCGCACGTGGCTCTTGCCACGCATGCGCATTTGTAGCTGAGAGGTGGATCGGGGCGGAGAGATACCCGGCGCTGGAGAAAGTTAAGTGCTTAAGACACACACTCTCATGAACAGACACACACACTCAGTGACAGACATACATACACACTCAGTGACAGACATGCATACACACTCAGTGACAGACACACACAAACACACTCAGTAACAGACACACACAGTAACACACTCACTGACACACTAACACACTAACACACACACACACACTCTAACACTAGCACACACACACACTAACACACACACACACACACATGTTTTTTTTTTATTTAATCCCCCCCAGCCTCCCTACCTGTGGGAGAGCTGAGGGGATCTCCTGGGGTCCAGTGGTGTCACCCAGCTGGCTGGTCCTGCGGGCGCGCGAGGGAGCACTCTTCCCTCCATTACTACATCACTGATACTGTCCCTGGGTAAGACAACTACTGATATTTATCTACATAACACTCATAGATTGTATGCTCTAATAGCTGTTATAAGTACTGAAGTGCCTAATTGATTTTCCCAAAACCTCTACTGCTGTTTCATCACTGCATTAATGCTTACATTTTCATTTCATTTGAAGCAAACCTTACTTATAGCTTGTGCGGACATAATCTGTTATCCTATTTAACTGATCGGGTGTAAATCCACTCACGGTCGGCGCCAAGCTCCAGTAACACAGCAAGAGGAAAAGAATGGGCAGCTTCTGCACCTGGAATTAGAAAAATTATTTTACATCCCTATTTACTTATAAAACTTATAAAAATAACAATTAAAGGAGGTTCTGATTAAACTATTCGTTAAGTACGTTTGTTCGCACACTCCTGAAATGCTAGAGGCTTAGTGATTCTAGCCCGTCACATAGTACGCTGGTTCGTACTCTCCCGTAAATCAAGCTGGTTGTGAGAATAAATCAATTGGTTTGTCATTCACATACCCAAACATCAGTTGAGACTGAAAACTGGAATGTTTTATTCCGTTTAAATGGGCCACTTATATACACAGACCCCCAGCAGGCGTAGCATAGTATAGTAAAACACGCCCCAAACACTCCCACAACACGCCCCAGAGTCTCTGTGTCTGGGAGATAATTTTGTGTACTTTGCTTAAACTAATTATCTCCCAGGCACTAGACTTACAAAGTAGAAAACATAAAATATAAAAAATACACATAATATATATATATATATATACACACACACACACACACACCCACAAGCATTATATCCCTGGATATCCTGTTGTGCCAAAGTTGTCCAAATAGCTATCAGATCCCACAAACACAGCCGAATCGCCACATGGCATCTGCCCAAATTAGTTCCAGAGAAATAGTGGCACTGGTTGGTCACTTCGGGAGTTCAGAACCGATAATGTTGAACGGTTCCCCTAGTTCGTGCGAACAATCCTACCAAACAGTGCCCTCTTGTCATGTCGAGAAAAGAAGCAGGCATTCGTGTAAAATCACTGGTGTTCAAGAGGTTGAGTGTCCGACTTATAGCTCCAGACACTCAACGACCAAGCCCTGCTACCTGCGTTCATACGACAAGATGGCCGCCGTTTTCTCCAGCATGTGTTGTTCGGTTATACGAACGGTGGGCACACAGGGAGAGCACTTAAGTCTGTGGTTTCTTTGAAGTTCAATTAGCCAGAGGTTGGTCAGTGTTCGGTAGATTTGTTTACTGAACACAGGGGAATTAACTGGGATAATAAAGTACAGCATTTTGTCACCGATAAAAAGGCAATTTTGCTTCAGATGTAAATATGACAATAATACAGATTTTGTTTTGCTCAAAACTGATGTAACTAAATGAAAAGTATCCAAATAATCTGTCTTAATGTGGGGTGTGTCTGTGCATGTGGGTGAGTGCTTGTTTGTGCATGTGTGTAGTTGTCAGAGATCATTCAAAAACATCAATTCATCCATTTTTTAGAGAGTAATAGAAGGTAAAAGAACACTAAGGGGCAATAAAGGATGAATGATAGAATAATGAGAGAGAGGGGGAAGGGCAGTTGGATGGAGCAATGGACGAGAAGGAGAGTGGGCAGGAAAGAAATGATGAGAGAACATGAAAGATGGACAGCAGCCTTTAAAAAAAAAAAAAAAGTAAAATAAATATATATAAATAAACCGGAGGATCTGGCACACTACCTTTTTAATGTAGCATCAATTCAATAGACCTCGGTGCTGCACAGCGTAGAAATATAGAATAAAGTTGTGTTGTATGAAGCAATCAATGTTTCGACCCAAAGGACTTTATCAAGATGTGCATACACATAACAGAGTGTTTATATAAGGTATAAAGCATAAAAAAAGGTAATCATTTACCAAGTGCAGGTGTACCCCCCTCAATCCGTGCTCAGACGCTGTGTGGACTGGTGAGAATGACCGCGCATCCATGAAGGACGTGTTCATAATGACGTGATGTACGTGCCTAGATGTGGCCATGGTCGTGTCTAGTAACCATGGTGACACGGTACAAAAAGTGTAATACGTGTATAGTTAGAGAGAGAGATATCTCTAATTACTAAAATATTATAAAACCCAAAGGAGAATGAAGTATGTTCATGAAAAGGTATGAAGATAAGCAAGTGAGACCCTGTAGATCTGTAAGAAGTAATCGACCAAAGAAGTAGAAAACTCAACCGAACCGTGATGGATGAAGTGTAAAGATTGGAGAGCCGAGAAGTGTGAGGAAAAGAGGAATATGTTGAAAAGAGGAGTCTAAAGACAACGAACAAAGTGAATGGCTCTGACGCCCCCCAAAAATGTGGAAAAACCTGTTTGGAGAGAGAAGTGACATAAGAAAATAATGGTCTATATACATCGTTGTATCATACCCCTATAAATGCTAACAAGCATATATTATAGCCGAAACAATGAATAAAATGGGGAAAAAAAAGCATAAAGTGATACTATATGTGGAAAAGGATGGCATGGTAATTAAGCCAAAAACTATATATATATATATATATATATATATATATATATATATATATATATATATTACACACACACAGGTTAATCTATCTGTTTGACCATGATTTAACTGCAAGAGTATATTGTAGGATATATATCCTATACACATTTCCTGGATGAAGTGAACACAAATTAAGGAGAGAGGGGGAATGTGGTCGATGGCCATGAATTTGAGTGTTGGAAGACGAGGCTGTGCCTCTAAGAAGTGTTTGGCGACTGGTTTGTCTGTTTTGCAAACTCTAAAATCTGTCATAATCCCTGATCGATGCCCACGTATACTGTCACGTAGGGTGAGATCGGTTTTCCCCACGTAATGGATAGGATATCATGTATACTACACGATCAGTTAAACAGGTAATGTGGTGTTTGATGAGATGTCGTTTCCCTGAATGACAAGAATATCTCTCAGATTTATGTATCGGCTAAAAGCAATACAAGGAGGTTTAAAAAAAAAAAACAGGGTGTAGCGTATGGTCAGAGGATAAAAGATCCCATCTCTTTTGATTTCATGATGGTTGAAATTTTGTTGCTTACTGTGTGATAGAAAAATGGTACTGTGATCTTAGGCACGTCAGATGAAGAGGGTCCAACCCTGGTAGAAGGTTTTATATATTTCAAGCGCTCTTTGTTAAGAATGTTCCAATGTATGTTTGGAGTAACCTCTTGTCAAGAAGGCTTGTATAATAGGTATGATTTGAGCTTTGGTGTTGTGGGGATCTGAATTGTTCCTGAATACTCTGAGAAATTGAGAGATGGGAAGAGATTTCATCAGAGCTGTCGGGTAGGAGGGTGTTACTGAAGATTTTTTGTATAAAATGTATCCGATGGAATTATGTATGCGGTATATCTCTACATCCAAAAATTGTATCTTGTTAGTATTACTGGTGAGGCTTAGGTGAACAGGGGAGCAATATTCAAATTGTTGATCATTGTGTACAATGATGAAGGTGGGTCTGACCATTGCATAAGAATGTCATCCACATATCTAAGACGTAAGAGATTAGGTTGATATTTTGATCGTATGTATTGTTGCTCATATGAATACATGTAGCAATTAGCGTAATTCAGAGCTGTGGCCGATCCCATCGCCTTGCCGGTTTGCTGTAGGTAGAAGGATTTCTCAAAGCGAAAATAATTGTTGTTCAATGTGAATTCCAAACATTCACGACTTTATTTTTGAAAATCCTTTTTGCAACAGATCACCTGGCTCCCTGACTGGGCACCTCTGTTGACGGACGCTGAGGACCATAAGCACCGCACCAGACACCACAACCACCGCAGACTCCACAACCGCCATAGCTTAACGGGAGTTTCACCGTCTTCCTTCCACCCTGGATCAACCTCTGACATCCAGGACCGTGTGGGGGAGATCTCTCCTCCAGGCGAGTGTATCAGGAACAGCTCTTAAAAGAGCTTAAAAGTGATTAGAGCCCTGGGGAGTATACAAAGTATGGCAATCCCCAGTGTGATTATAGCAGTTCCTACAATAACGATACAAGGCTACGTATTGAGGGTTAAGCAGATTAGAATGAACTGAGGGTTTATTGTCTCTTTTATACAAGTTCTCCCACAAGGTTACCGCCCATGTGGACCTTGTGGAGAACAGGACACAAAGTTACAAAGCCAATCAATAGACACTCGCAGATGATGTACACAAACTCTCCCCTCTGTCTGATACAATTAACAAACACAATGGACTAACTCAATTAACCACAGGGAGAAAACACACATTTTCCCCAAAACACCACATATCCCCACAAATATATCCCTGGATAGCCCTGTGTTCTCGGTGAGCAACATATCTAAAAATCACCCAGATCAGAGCAGGGGTTGAAAGGTTTTCTGGAAGTCTCTTTTGACCGACCGCAAGCATGGCTTTCATGCCCAAAACAGTTCCACAAATTTAGGATGTGTGGCCGGTCTATCTTCTCCTCTATCCTGGAGATAATTGACTTAAGTTGCTGTGGTAACTTAAATATCTCAGGTTCACAAAATATAAATCAAAAACTGTTACAAAAACCACATAAAAATACATAACTCATATAATACAATGTTTAACCTATGTGTGCAACATATCCCCAGATAGCTTGGATCTGAGCGCTCAATATGTCTGAAAAGTGCTCAGCTCTCACGAATACAGTTGGATTGCCATGGGGTTGAACAATAGCAAGGGCTGATAGGAGACTGAGGAGGGACAAGGCAGCCAGTTTCAACTGGTCTGGCAGTGTCCCTGGGCCAACACCCTGCTGGAGAAACAATAGCATAGGAAAGAGGTACATTTTCCCCTGGAAGTGACTTTTTAGTATGTCTTTTTGCAGGGCCCATAGTCTTTGGGCAAAAGGATGGCCATTAGTACTCTCCAAAAACCAGTGGCAAAATTGCTTTTGTCACACCTTTGAGTGATATATATATATATATATATATATATATATATATATACACAGTTGCAAGAAAAAGTATGTGAACCCTTTGGAATGATATGGATTTCTGCACAAATTGGTCATAAAATGTGATCTGATCATCATCACAACAATAGACAATCACAGTCTGCTTAAACTAATAAAACACAAAGAATGACATGTTGCCATTTTTTATTGAACACACCATGTAAACATTCACAGTGCAGGTGGAAAAAGTATGTGAACCCTTGGATTTAATAACTGGTTGAACCTCCTTTGGCAGCAATAACTTCAACCAAACATGTCCTGTAGTTGCAGATCAGACGTGCACAACGGTCAGGAGTAATTCTTGACCATTCCTCTTTACAGAACGTTTCAGTTCAGCAATATTCTTGGGATGTCTGGTGTTAATCGCTTTCTTGAGGTCATGCCACAGCATCTTAATCGGGTTGAGGTCAGGACTCTGACTGGGCCACTTCAGAAGGCGTATTTTCTTCTGTTTAAGCCATTCTGTTGTTGATTTACTTCTATGCTTTGGGTCATTGTCCTGTTGAAACACCCATCTTCTGTTGAGCTTCAGCTGGTAGACAGATGGCCTTAAGTTCTCCTGCAAAATGTCTTGATAAACTTGGGAATTGATTTTTCCTTCGATGATAGCAATCCGTCCAGGCCCTGACGCAGCAAAGCAGCCCCAAACCATAATGCCCCCACCACCATACTTCACAGTTGGGATGAGGTTTTGATGTTGGTGTGCTGTGCCTCTTTTTCGCCACACATAGTGTTGTGTGTTTCTTCCAAACAACTCAACTTTGGTTTCATCTGTCCACAGAATATTTTGCCAGTACTGCTGTGGAACATCCAGGTGCTCTTGTGCAAACTGTAAACGTGCAGCAATGTTTTGTTTGGATAGCAGTGTTTTCCTCTGTGGTATCCTCCCATGAAATCCATTCTTGTTTAATGTTTTATGTATTGTAGATTCGCTAACAGGGTTGTTAGCATTTGCCAGTGACTTTTGTAAGTCTTTAGCTGACACTCTAGGATTCTTCTTCACCTCATTGAGCAGTCTGCGCTGTGCTCTTCTAGTCATCTTTACAAGACAGCCACTCCTAGGGAGAGTAGCAGCACTGCTGAACTTTCTCCATTTATAGACAATTTGTCTTACCGTGGACTGATGAACAGCAAGGCTTTTGGAGATACTTTTATAACTCTTTCCAGCTTTATGCATGTCAACAATTCTTAACCCCTTAAGGACCAAACTTCTGCAATAAAAGGGAATCATGACATGTCACACATGTCATGTGTCCTTACGGGGTTAATCGTAGGTCTTCTGAGAGCTCTTTTGTGCAAGGCATCATTCACATCAGGCAATGCTTCTTGTTAAAAGCAAACCCAGAACTGGTGTGTGTTTTTTATAGGGCAGCTGTAACCAACACCTCCAATCTCATCTCATTGATTGGACTCCAGTTGGCTGACATCTTACTCCAATTAGCTCTTGGAGATGTCTCTAGGGGTTCACATACTTTTTCCACCTGCACTGTGAATGTTTACATTGTGTGTTCAATAAAAAACATGGCAACATTTCATTCTTTGTGTGTTATTAGTTTAAGCAGACTGTGATTGCACTCCACCCCCCCACGGACTCGTAGGTTCGCTGTATGTTAATACCCTCGGTCAAACCTTGGTCAAAACGATAATCTTGTAAATAGGGGCATGTTTATCTGCATTGGGTTAGCCTCTGCTGTTATAGCAGAGGCTATGCTACTATACTGTGTATGTAAAATATGCCATAATTCACTATAGTGTGCACGGCATATTGCTACTGGTTGTAAACGCTCATTCATGCTTTCTATTATTGTTTCTCTTGTCAGTCGACACCTAGTGGTTTTTATGGTATTGGCTGTTTTTATGTATTACATGTAGCTTGCCTGCCTAAACAGCAGCTACAATGTTACTTACTTGGATGTTACCGTGAAATTACTAATTACACAATATACCATTCCTTTATGTGCAAGTTAATATTAGCTCTGTTAAAAAAAATGTCTTTGATCTCCACAGATCGCCCATTTTGTCATATATTACGGCTAAATTGCAAAAAAACTGGTTCTTTTCCTTGAATCCAGGTATAGTATTTATTTTACTTCAGTTTCTGTTTTGTTAAGGCCTCAGGCAGCCTTCACTTTACACTTGTCACTCTGTATCAAATCATTCGTTCAGATCCCCCAGGAACTCACGCTGCGCTCATACGTCACGCTCACACAGATCTACATCTGTCATCTGTCTCAAACCCTTAGGTTTCTTCTATGATATCACCAACCGCTGTGCCTCTTCTAAATTGCAATAAACCCTGGTTCTTGTCCTTTAATCCAGGTATAGTATTTATTTCACTTCAGTTTCTGTTTTGTCAAGGCCTCAGGCAGCCTTCACTCTACACTTGTCACTCTGTCTCGTATCACTCGTTCAGACCCCCAGGAACTCATGTTGCGCTCATACGCCACGCTCACACGATCTACATCTGTCTCAAACCCTCAGGCTTCTTCTACGATATCACCAGCTGCTGTGCCTCTCTTCTAAAAATACTCGAAGGTTAAAGTTCCTGGGTATAACCACTTTCAAGGTTAGTATCCACCCATTAAATAATTTGCCATTTTATCCCATAGATGGTACGTGAACTGGCTCACAGGGTCTGGGCTCCAGACACAGCTCACCAAGGCATTTACAGGCCCCACAAGGCCATCTCCCACCTCAACACGTCCCACGTCCAAATCATAGTTAAAAGCCTCATTCGCTCTTCTACAGGGCCGTAGTCAGGGCATCACTTTCCACAGCCACACGTTTTGAATTTCTTAAATGTCATCGTGAGGCCAACATCCCGCCACCACATGTGTGGCAATGTACTTACCTTCGGCCAAATCATAGATCCTCTCATCGCCACTTGGCATTAGTAGGGCCTCATCTGTCACTAGTCAAAGTTACGTTTTTCGCTTCAGCAATGGCTTTACAGTCCAGTTCACCTGAGGAACCCCCCCCTGCCTCCCCCCACCCTTTTGTTTAATTTTCTCTTACGTCCCTACTAAATCCAATTCATTAATTCATTTCTAGAATGTCTCAAGATACAGCTCCCATTGACTAGTTGCCTACCGATGAGATACCATTCACGCCTATCAGACCCGAGTCTCCAGGTGAATCTTTCGCCCCTTCTACCCCTACGTCTTTGAGAGCATGGACTACTCCAAAAATTATGACCGAACTTAGGCTTAGGGGCATCCCCTTTCCTGCTACGGCTCATAAGGCAGAACTCTACAGACTTTTGACCAACCAGGCCCCTGAGCCTAGGCCAGACCCTAGCTCTCAAGGTCAATCGTCTGGCGCTGGTACAGACACCCAGGACACCCTTGCGGCAATCCTGGCCAACCTGCAGACCTTGAACAGCAGGTTAAGCAAGGTGGAGAGTGCCATCGCCTCCCCAGGTAACCTTCCTGACCTCTCAGCCCTCACCCCGGCAGTACCTATGGCACCAACACGCGACCCTATACTTCCCCCTTCAGCTCCTGCCTCAGATACGTCTCCTTTTGTGTCACTAGCTCACTCCGTCCAAGACTCCATTAGGAAAGAAATCCTGGATGGGAAGGATGTGTGTCTGGTGTCATTGCTTATAGCCTCCCAAGATGTGCTGTAGAACAGGGCTTATAACTTTGGGGATATTTCGGTGGTTATTAAAACCAAAGACCCTAGGCTCAACAAAAAATTATCTATTCCCAATTTCATTTTGGCTTTCGGGATATACTGTGATGTCATCTGCTCGGTATATCCCCACAGGAGAGAGGAACTGGACCTCTATCTCCATAAAGTGGTGGATTTGGGCGTCAAGTACTGGGGCTCATCTTTTTATGACAATCATAAATCGACATCAGCGAAAAAGCGGCGACACATCTGAAACAATTTAACATAAGAATTAACTGGTGTCAGATGGATACAGAATTATTCTGTCGCCACTTCGCTGGTCTCAGGCCCCTGTCTTGTGCCATATGTAATACTTCAACTCACTTGGCTGATTTGTGCCCTTCTGTGGCTGATCCATCCACCCCCACTCCCACCCCTCAATCCACTTCCACTCCTCACAATAAACATGAGGGTGCTCAGCGGGATAAACTGGGTAGGCCCATCTCCTACAGCTTCAGCGCCTGTAGATTGTTGCACATCTGCTCTCTGTTTCAGGGCACACACTAAGACCATGTTTCCGGCCAGGTTGTCTAACCGACATTAATATTGACAACTTGTTTTTTTACTTGAAAACTCATCCAAGTAGACATCTGGTGGAATATTTGTTAACAAGGTTCACCCAGGGCTTTCTCACGGGTCTCGAAGCCATTCCCTCAGGCACGCTGGAATGTCCCAATCTCCTATCAGCCTGCCTAGACCCAGAGACCACAGACGCTCTCCTTTCCACAGAAATAGCACAAGGTTTCATGATCAGCCCCTTAGCTCCTCACCGTTTTCCTCCTGGCGCACTAATCCCATTGGCATAGCTGTGCACAAATACTCAAAAAAAAAAAAGCGCATGATTATTGATTTATCAGCACCGCACTCTTCTTTTGTTCCCAGCATTAACGCACTCATTGCCGCAGATGAATTCTCACTACAGTACGTAAAAATTGACGGCTATACAAACCATCATTTCAACTGGTAGCAACACTTGGCTTAGCAAAACAGACATAACCAATGCATTCAAATTACTGCCCATGCACCCATCACTTTGCGAAACAGGTACTATTTTTCCACGCAACTCACTTTCGGGTCCAGAAGCAGCCCTAAACTGTTTCATATTTTCACAGAAACTCTATGCTGGCTGCTTCTGAACATTCCCAGGTGTCACGCCATCATTCATTATTTGGATGACTTCCTCATAATAGAACCGAGCACACGCACACCCACTGATATCCTTAGCACTTTTCTCCACTCTCGGGGTACCTTTGTCTCCCTCTAAAACGATTGGCCCCACTACTAAACTTACTTTCTTGGGGATAGAGCTGGACTCTGGTACTTTCCCCCGACAAACTGGTCCGCTTGAGAGGGGAGATAGACATGTTCCTGCGGAATGATGTCTGCACCAGGAAGGAACTTCAGTCCTTATTGGGGTCCCTGAATTTCGCGATGCGCATCATTCCGCAGGGAAGGTCTTTTGTATCCAGGCTTCTTTGTCTGCTTCACGGGGTACCAGATGCCTGCCCAATTGCGTTGGACCAGCACGCCAAAGCTGACCTGGGGGAAGTTTTTGACTAAATAGAACGGTATCTCCATGTTTATTCCCCCTCTCTACCCTGCATTCACTCCTCACCCTGCATTCACACTGACGCTGCAGCCAACACGGGTTTCGCAGCTATATTCGGTAATCACTGGTTTAGGGGTCACTGGCCCGCTGAGACTGATGCCTTGCCAGGTTTCAGAGAGCCCTATTTGAAATTTACCCCATTGTGGTGGCCACAATGGGGTCATCTGGTCCGGCAAGGCAGTAAAATGCTATTGCGACAACTCGTCAGCTTGCAATATCATTAACAAGGGGCACTCTTCCTCCCTTACCATCATGTGGCTGATTCGCAAGCTGACCTGGCTGGCAGCAACCGTCCAGTTCCACTTAATTTGCTTTCACATCCCGGGTATCCACAACACGGCACCAAGCACTATTGATACCGGAGAAACTGACGGAAGCGAAGCACAGAGAGATGGACACAGGTTTCTTCAGGAAGGAAGAGATTCTTTATTGGATCACCGATCGGGACTCAGAGGGACTAGCGTCACCAAAATACCACAAGTTCTGAGTCCCGGACAATAGTGCAGGCTCCTTATATAGGCACATAACTCCTCCCATATTAAGCTCCACCCGCACATTCTCTTGACCAATCAATACAAATAAGAATTAACTTCCTGCTTGACCGCATGGCTTGTCCAGCACAATGGAGGAGGGGGAATACTACATCCGGTATTCTTGCACATGCTCCGTACACTACTGATCGTATCTTGCCTCGTGCAACCAACTGATCGATACGTCAGCATATGCACGTACACATGCCACGTGGTAATCTCGGCCTACTAAATTTATTTTTACCGAGATTCCACCACATTCCCCCCTTTGATGCCTCTTGATATTTCACAATTACTTGAGGCATCACTTAACCTTGGTTTGCATACACCGCAAGTTACCTTGAACCAGACCAGACTTATCTTATGATGTGAATCTTCAACACTCATCTTCCTGCATTGGTTCTCCCTGATCTAGAGCCTTATACTTATAAATCGCCATTATCTGTGCAGCAGCCTTCCTCTCTGCTATATTTTCTATCAGGCTTTGCACAGACCTAACTACTAAGGGTATAAGACACGGCAGGAGTAGACACAACATTAAAATCAGTAGGACTCCACCTACCACTGCCTTAAGCCCTCCAAACCACTCATACCAGCTACCAAACCAACTACTTGGATTATACCCTTTCCATACCTGAGTAGGCACATGCGCTAGTTTAACCATATGGCTAGTAAGCTCAGCTATTGCTTGCCCTTCGTCATCTATTTGAAGACAGCAATTGCTCAGGTTAAACTTCCCACATACACCTCCCTCTACTGCCAAAAGGTAATCCAAGGCTAATCTATTTTGGTAGACTGCTGTCCTCATCCTGGTGTTATGCTTCGCTAGAAGATTGAGCGCTTGTGATGTTTCGTTAGTAATAATCTCAACCACCGCCTGTAATCTTATAATACGGTTGAGCATATAAATAGGGGTTCTATAACCAAAGGTACCATCCTCTGCCCATGTGGCTGGCCCATAATAATCTATGATACGCTGGGGAGGCCATTTATCATCTTCCCAGGCGCCTATCTCTATGGGTCCCCTTTTCTTCCTATGATTCACATCATACACTTTAACACCTAAAGTCTCACCTGTTTCAATCGGTAACAAGAAGAAGGATGGTTTGAGCATACCCAACACACATGCCCCTTCCCAGTCCTGTGGCAACTCCGAATAGGCTTTCTTACCACAGATCCAGTACAAATTTGCTGGGGCTCTCCAGGTAGATGTGATGGATAAATCAAACCACACATCCTTTAAATTGGCGTATCTAGCAAACGGGTTAGATGGTTCTGAGACATTCGAAGCCGACCACCAAGTTGTATTCTTTGTATCATCATCATAAGCTTTTTGCCCTAGACAAGTTAATTCTTCTACAGAAGTATTATACATTATTCCTTTCCTTGCTATGCAAACATATCCTATGATGGAGGTCTTTAATCTCCACTCAGATTTACCTCTAACACTCATATGATAATCGGCTTGTGTAGATATTAGTTGGTCAACTGCCTCAGAACCGGACATTACCTCCTTTCATAAAAGGAATGGTATACTTGATGAGTTTGGGAGGATACCGTATCAGTCTCTATCCCTATAAACAATACTGTCCCAGGATCTAAACCCGTCCCGTATATCTGAAACCCAAATAAATTGCCATATTTGTCTAAGAACTTATCGGGGTTATTTATAAGTATATGGATGGGATTACATTCCATAGACTTACAATATGGGCTGGTAGGCAACTTAGTCACTATCATGTCTTTGTCTACTGTCTGTCCCCAAGTCGCCCACCCCACACAAGACCAATATGGGCAAAAGTTATAGTCTTTATTTGGGCATCTAGGACTCACATATTTATTTTTACTACTGGGACAAATATATTTATCATTAGACCCATACGTCCTCTCCCATCTAAGATCCCCACATACATTCCACGGCTTTCTACCACTCGATATCGCTTTACACGCATCAAATAGCAGAACACCCGAAGAATGTACGGATTCTAACACCGTCTTATTAATTAGGGTCCCCTGAGGATCTCCATTCCTGAGAGTCAACCAAACTGTACGGGGTTGATACTCCGGACTGAAGCACTTAGGTTCTCCTACTCCTAAATGGCACACACTATAGTCTATATTTAGGTATCTACATCTCGATACATCTCCTTTACACTCGTATTGTGAATGCCAAATTAGGGTTTGGGAAATATGATTACCTGTTCTTGTAGTCTTAATGCATACCTCACAGCTAGGAGTGTCGGTACCTCTACCTTCCTGAATATAAAAACACACATAAATAAACACTATCATCAACACATCTTTCGCCGTCATCCTCAGTCTTCGTCCGTGCGAAGGCACCTCAGCTTCCAGGATGTAAGGGCTGCAGGGAATGGAGTTCTGCTCGTCTTCACAGGAGTCCCTTCGAGACTTTCCCTGGCTTATACACTATATGTCGGTAAGCGGACAGGCTTTATTATGGCCGTCTAAAAACACTCACTTCACCAAATCCCTGTAACAATAAAATTTGTAATCCACAATAGTTCCTCGTTACTCCGACTGAGTAGTGCGTTTTAACCGGATCTTGCAGGGATTCTCTGGATCTGCTGTAACTTGCCAAGAATCGACTGCTGCTGGTTTAACCCTGGAGTGATGTATCCACGGAGTCACTTCGGCTACTTTTATCGCTGTAGGGGTAGACAAAAGAACAACATAAGGACCTCTCCACTTGGGCCCTAACGGTACATTATTCCACTCTTTAATCCACACTTGATCTCCTGGATGATAACTATGAACAGGGGGATAAATATTCACAGGTAATCTATCTTGTACCCATTTCTGTACCTCCTCCATAGTCTTACCCAACTCTACAACCTGCTGCCGGGTAATTCCTTCTCCCAACTGACTGAAGTCCCCCCTTAAGTTACCAAGTACGGGAGGTGGTCGCCCATACATGATTTCAAAAGGAGAGAGGCCCATCCTTCTGGTAGGGGTACTGCGGATTCGCAATAAAGCTATGGGTAAGAGAACGTTCCACTTAAGTTGGGTTTCCTGACACATTTTAGCCAACTGGTTCTTAATAGTTCTATTCATTCTCTCTACCTTACCAGAACTCTGGGGTCTATATGCTGTATGAAGCCTCCACTTTATACCAAGCATATGAGTCAGTTGTTGTAGGCACTGATGAACAAAAGCTGGACCATTGTCCGATCCTATAGAACAGGGTAGTCCATATCGGGGTATTATTTCTCGTAGCAGGAATCTCACAACTTCTCCTGCTTTCTCTGTACGAGTAGGACATGCTTCTACCCAGCCTGAATAGGTGCACACAATTACCAGCAGGTAACGATGTCCACCCGATTTAGGCATCACTGTAAAGTCAATTTGTAAATCGGACATGGGGAGTCCCCCCATAAACTGGACTCCTGGTGGCTTTACTGGTCCTTGTCTTGCATTATTTTTAGCACACGTTACACATCTTTGTACAATGGCCTGAGTCAAGTTGGACAATCTTGGTATGTAGAAATGTTTTCTGAGAGATTCTTCAGTGCTGTCTCTCCCAGAATGTGTCCCGTTGTGATAATTTTGGACAATTTCTACCGCTAGTGATGCTGGTATGACTATTCTTCCATCTTCTAGCTGATACCACTTGTTCTCCAAATACTTTCCTGGTTCAGTCTTTAACCACTCCTCTTCTTGAGCTGTATAAACTGGAGTCCATTGGAACAGTGGAGTTGGTATAAGAGCAGCTATATGCCCCACATACTCCTGTCTTCCTGATTCAGCAGCACGCTTAGCTGCACTGTCTGCCATCCGATTTCCCTTGGTTACATCACCATCTCCTCTCAGATGCGCTCGACAATGTATGATACCGACTTCTTTCGGCTCCCACACTGCTTCCAATAGTTGTAGGATTTCAGCTGCGTATTTGATTTCTTTGCCTTCTGAATTCAATAGTCCTCTTTCTTTATACAAAGCTCCGTGGGCATGAGTGGTTAAAAACGCATATTTGGAGTCCGTGTAGATGTTCACTCTTAAACCTTCAGCCAATTGTAACGCTCGTGTCAGTGCTATCAATTCTGCCTTTTGTGCTGATGTTCCTTTCGCCAGTGGCCGAGCTTCTATCACCTTGTCTATTGTTGTCACTGCATATCCTGCATAGCGGATCCCTTCTTTCACATAACTACTGCCGTCGGTATAATATTGAACATCGGGGTTCTGGATGGGAAAATCACGAAGATCTGGTCTACTTGAGAATACTTAATCCATTACTTCCAAACAATCATGTTGACTTTCAGTAGGTTGTGGCAAAAGGGTAGCTGGATTTAAGGTGTTTACAGTCTCTAAATGCACTCTGGGGTTTTCACACAACATTGCTTGATACTTGGTCATACGGCTGTTACTAAACCAATGATTTCCTTTGTAATCCAACAACGTCTGTACTGCATGTGGGACTCGTACATAAAGTTCTTGACCCAGAGTGAGTTTATCGGCTTCAGCTACTAGCAGGGCGGCTGCAGCTACGGCTCTCAGACAAGGTGGAAGTCCGCTGGCCACTGCATCCAATTGCTTAGACATGTAGGCAACAGGTCTTTGCCATGATCCCAAGTACTGTGTCAATACTCCCACAGCCATTCTTCTTTGCTCGTGTACATATAAGTAGAATGGTCGTGTCTGATCAGGTAGACCTAATGCTGGGGCACTCATCAAAGCCTTCTTCACATCTTCAAATGCCGTTTGCTGTTCTTGGGTCCATAAGAAGGGGTCGTGCTCTGTACCTTTGATAGCTGCGTACAGAGGTTTTGCCAGTATCGCGTAGCTGGGAATCCATATCCTACAGAAGCCTGCTGCCCCCAAGAATTCTCGCACTTGTCTTCTATTCTTGGGTATCGGTATTTGGCACACAGCTTCTTTTCTCTCTGGCCCCATAATTCTTTGACCTTCAGAGATATGGAATCCCAGATATTTGAAGGTTGGCAAACACAACTGAGCCTTCTTTCTAGACACCTTGTATCCTGCCTTCCAGAGAATGTGTAGTAGATCGTGCGTTGCTCGCTGACAGATTTCTTTTGTAACTGCTGCTATCAACAAGTCATCTACATATTGTAACAATACACACTCTCCTGGGATGGACTCGAAATCCAGTAGATCTTGACTTAGGGCTGAACCAAATAGGCTAGGTGAATTTTTAAACCCTTGGGGCAGTCTTGTCCAAGTCATTTGGCGTTTTGAGCCCGTTACAGCGTTCTCCCATTGGAAAGCGAAAATACATTGACTTTCTGCGGCAATTCGGAGGCAAAAGAAGGCATCTTTGAGGTCTAAGACTGTAAAGTAAGTAGCCCCGCCCGGAATTAAAGCAAGCAGGTTATATGGATTGGGTACAACTGGATGTATACTAACAACCACATCATTGACTGCTCTCAAGTCCTGCACAGGTCGATACTCATCTGTACCGGGCTTTTGAACAGGCAGCAATGGGGTGTTCCAGGGGGAAGTACAGAATTTTAGGATACCATACCGTATGAACTTATCCAGATAAGATTGGATGTTCTTCTTAGCCTTCTGCGGGATGTGGTATTGTCTTAGGCTCACTGGATAAACCCCAAGTTTTAGTTCAATTTTTATAGGTGGAATATTGCGGGCCAGTCCTGGTGGGTTGTTCTCTGCCCAAACTCCTGGTATGTTGAATAATGTCTCATCACTCCTAGGGTTTTGGCTAGTCAACGCTGTATAAAGTCGCCACTCTTCTTCCTTTGGTACGGATAATGTCATGATACCTGAAGGTCCATTAAACTTTAAGGATGTTGTTCCATTTGGTAGGAACGTAATCTGCGCTTGTAATTTTGATAGCATATCACGTCCCAGCAATTGGACTGGACATTCAGGCATATAAAGGAATTGATGTTTTACTACGTGGCCTCCCAATGTACAGAGTCGACTTTTAAGAACCAGTTTTTCAGCACTTCTTCCAGTTGCTCCTATTACAGTAATAGTCCTTCCAGATGGAGGAGCAACTAGATTAGTCACCACTGAATGTTCAGCACCAGTGTCGATCATGAACGCACTCCTTTTTCCCCCTATTGATACATCGACCATAGGCTCCGCTCGACCAAGGGGGATGGAGCCCGGTCGGTATCAATAGTCCTCCATGACTGTGTCAGCCAATCCTACAAAGTCCCTGCCTTCTCTATCGCGGGACCTTTGCGCTGCTGGGATATATCTATCTTCCCTAACACTTCCTCTATTACCATTACTCCCTCCGGGGCCTCCTCTACCTCTCGCTCTGCCTCTAAAGTTTCCATAACCTGTCCTAGGTCTGTCTCTCTCACACTGTTCTCTTCGAGGACACTCATTTCTCCAATGCCCTTCTTCCCTACAGTATGCGCACTGATTTCTACTTAAAGGTTCCTCATTCCATCTACTATCGCCTCTATCTGGGCCCCGTCTATCTACGCCTGCGATCGCTACCGCTAGCATGTCTGCCTTTCTACGCATCTTGCGCTCTTCCTCTTTCTTACTTTCTGTTTCCCTATTCATGTATACCTTATTCGCTACCTCCATTAGTTGGGTGATGGACATACCTGCAAACCCTTCTAACTTTTGTAGCTTGCGCTTAATATCTCCATAAGCTTGGCTGACAAAGGCGGAGTTCACCATTCGGGAATTATCTGCGTCTTCCGGATTAAAGGGGGTATACAAGCGGTATGCCTCCAATAATCGGTCATAAAAGACACTGGGCCCTTCATCACTTTTCTGAATCACCTCAACTGTCTTCGACATGTTAATGGCTTTCTTTCCTCCGGCTTTCATGCCAGCAATTATAGCGTCTCTATGGGCTCTGAGTTGAACCATATCAGCACCATTTACATTCCAATCGGGATCGGTGTTGGGATAATGTGTTGCGGCCCATGCTGATGGATTGGCTTGGTTTAAAGTACGGGCTTTATCCTCTAGTGCTTTAATGGCTGCTTGATTAATTCTTGTCCTTTCCTCATTGTTGAATAAAGTCATTAATAACTGCTGGCAATCAGCCCATGTCGGGTTATGTGTCTGTACTATTGAGGTGAACAGATCAGTCATAGCTTGTGGTTTCTCAGTAAACGAGGAATTGTGGGTCTTCCAATTTAAGAGATCGGTTGTCGTGAATGGGACATATACAAAGACTGGGTCAGCATGTGCCATTTGGCCTGCGGCATCGATATAGGCTGGCCCAGGATTCAGACGAAGAGGCATCTGATAGTGTTTTAATTGTTGGGCACCGGTCAACTGTCGGGTCTGTATGGGGCTACGTGGAGGGGCGTCAGTCATAGGTTCCAGTCGGGGAGAAATAGGGTATGGGGATGTGGGAGCTTGGTTTTGGGAAAAAGTTGTAAATAAAACACTTCGAGCCGAGCTAGATGAAGCTTGACCGGAAGTCTGAAGTGGCGCCAAATCAGGATATTCGGGTTTTATGGGGGTTGGTTCTGATTCCGGAAGGGGAGATTTAGTACGAGGGGGGGTGGATCCTGTACTGGAGGAGGAAGCGGAAGTGGATGAGGGTAATGAGGGGAGGGTTGCAGGACTTCCTGCATTTGCGTCACTTCCTCTTAACGGAAAGTAAGGGGGCGGCAAAGGGATCTCGGACTCAGGGGGCGTGTCCAAAATGGGCCTAACACCAGTCCTAGTGGACAAACAAGTCCTAGCTACCATGAGGCGACACTGCTCCTCGTGGCATGTCTGGAGCCATTTTGGCGAGTCATTTACGGCCTGTCTCCAACAATCAATATAAGGAAACTGGCCGTAAAGTTCAGGCCTACCCGATACAGCCACGTGTAAGCGCTGTACCAGAGTTGGATCCAAACTGCCACGTGGCGGCCATGCCGCAACCAAAGTAGGCCACTCCCTAGTACACAAAGTGACCAAACGTACAGGAGACATTTTAACCCCAAAATCACAAGTTTTGAATCCCTTTTTAAAATTCTTCACCATACAACCTAAGGGATCCGGAATCGTTGACTGCGACGCACCCATACTTAACAATGGAACGTCGTCGACAACGAATACTATACACGCGTACTATTCAACAGTCACACCCGTTTCCTCTGGCAACAGCACCACGTGGTACAATTACCAAGTGAAACGTATACAATAACACAATAAACACTCAAGGAATTCCCGTACACACACAGCTGTTACACCAGTCACTAGATAATCAATATTATGCCCTTTGGCGTAACTATACAGTCACCCACGCTATAATTCTCTATATACGAATTACCCGTCTATAACACACCCCAGTAACATCGTCTTTTACAAATAGCGGTTACAGTACGGTTAGCATAGGTCAAAGCACAAGTTAAGGTCACAATACAATTATTAGTGGTTATGGTGTTAAACATGCAATGGACGACAATGATTAGTACTTATATACAGTGTCAGTAAATATACAGGGTTATGGTACCGTGCACTATAATACAGCAACACACTATTAACACTCTCGCTAGACGGCTGAGCTCGCGCTATCTAACAAGATATACACTTTACTAAACAATCGTTAACACATTTACAATTCCCAACTAAACTATTGGCCAGTACCTTGATGGACTACCTAAAAACAATCTACATACGTTTTGGTTAGCCACACTGCCCAAGCACCACATATAGCGAGCTAGAGGACCGAATTTACACAGACGCCTCTTAGTCGATAACTATCAAAAGTCTAGTGGGTTCCAAATTTACACGCCTTCCCACTTAGCCCAGATAGGATGAGAGCTAGCGAACCGAATTTACACAGACGCCGCTTAGTCTCCCGGTCCCTCCGACCTAGCGAACAAAATATACACCCTAGAACGCTAGTCTAGACAAGACACCGGTGTCCGGCTAGGGCTATTTACACCAGAGCCCCGCCTGACTAACAAAATCAAACGGTCTGACTAAAGAACGTTCGATCGAGCGGTGCGCCTTCGCTCCTTCCCTCCGACAGAGGGGGCAGATACACAGATTTAAACCCCTTTGGGCCTACCGCACAATCGGTATACCCCTAGTGGGTTCTGCCGTCTAAAACAGCAGTTGTCTTACCTCCTCGTTCCTGAACCTGAGTTCACACTCATCGACGGGGACACCCCAGCACTTCTCACGTAGAGGCCGATGATCTCCTGGACAACAGACCAGTGGCGCCGAGACGAAGGGAGGTCCACGCAGAAGTTCAGGGGTGCAGCCGTAGAGAACGTGGGCAAAGATAGACCGTCTCACGCCTCTGCCTCTCAGCTACCGTTGAACGATGAGCTTCCCGGCCAATGCACCAAATGATACCGGAGAAACTGACGGAAGCGAAGCACAGAGAGATGGACACAGGTTTCTTCAGGAAGGAAGAGATTCTTTATTGGATCACCGATCGGGACTCAGAGGGACTAGCGTCACCAAAATACCACAAGTTCTGAGTCCCGGACAATAGTGCAGGCTCCTTATATAGGCACATAACTCCTCCCATATTAAGCTCCACCCGCACATTCTCTTGACCAATCAATACAAATAAGAATTAACTTCCTGCTTGACCGCATGGCTTGTCCAGCACAATGGAGGAGGGGGAATACTACATCCGGTATTCTTGCACATGCTCCGTACACTACTGATCGTATCTTGCCTCGTGCAACCAACTGATCGATACGTCAGCATATGCACGTACACATGTCACGTGGTAATCTCGGCCTACTAAATTTATTTTTACCGAGATTCCACCACACTATCACCTAACACCACTATCACCTACAGTAGGGCACTTACCGTTTTCAATAAATTCACAGCTGAATTCGGATTACAAGGTGATTTTTCTACCCAAACTATGGTGGCTTTTGCCTCCTTTTGCCACTTACATTTAAAACTTTCCCACAATACAATTAAATTATACCTCACGGGGGTGCAGCATCACAGCCTCACAAATTTCCCTAACAACATCCCCTTTTTGTCATCATACCCCATCAAGAAAATCTTAAAGGGGATCTCTAAAGTTTCCATTCCACTTATCACCACCAGACTACCGATAGATGGGCCTATCTTTAGATTACTTAGCAATCTCCTTGACGGATCACCATTTGATCCCAACACAAACCTGGTGATCAAGTCTGCTATCTATTTAGCTTTTTACGGGTTCCTAAGACCTAGGGAATTTACCATTGTTTGTCAAGGAGATATCACACACAGCCTTAAAACCTCACAAAAGTAGAGGATTACTACGTTCTCACGATCCCATCTACCAAAACTAATCATTCACTACACCCCACTATCTTTCCCCTATTTCCAACAGATAATGCTTGGTGTCCGGTTAAGGCACTAGACCACCTACGGTCAACTCATAACACGCACCTACCAGACTCACCGCTCTTACAACTACAAGGGCACCCACTCACCACAGCAAAATTCACCACACATGTTAGAACCTTATAGAAAAAACTGGGTTACAACCAGACTTAGTTCTCCGGGCACTCCTTCCACATAGGAGCCGCTTCATCAGCTTCTAGTACAAACACCCTGGTCCACATAATCAAGAGACTGGGTCGTTGGAAATCCTCCATATACAATACGTGCATTCCACAACCGGAAAGAGAGCTCCACCAAGCCTTCAGGAATTTAGTTATGTAATAAATGCAATAAAGTGTGTTTTTCTCGAACTTCTCTTTACCCTCTTTTATTTACAGGCCCACTCGGATGTTGGTTTCGGAACACCACAACCAACTTTCATCTAAGACACTATCCATTACATATTAAATTCCGAGCACAAGTAGAAAGGCCATCAGGCCTGAATTTGTGGGAGGAGTAAGTCCCCTACTTAAACTCCCAGCCCCTACTCACCTCTGACGTTCGCGTTAAAGTGTTCCCCACCCACTAGCACCCTTAGAATATACAATTCTCCTTGGCGGGCCCTCTTTTATTTACAGGCCCACTCGGACGTTGGTTTCGGCACGCCACAACCAACTTTAATCTCAGACACTATCCATTACATTTTAAATTCCGAGCACAAAAAAAAAATATACATACATACTATTTCAAACGGTTAATAATGGAGATCTTACATTCCTTTTGTTCCACCATACTTTCCCACTGTCTTTTTTAGTGGCTCCATACATATTATATATCAGGAATGATTCTGCCAATGCAATATTTAAAGAAATGTATCATTTACGGCATCTCCTGGCTTGCCTTATGTGAACCATCTCTATCACTCTTTTATCTGACTAAACATTGTGCAGGTATTCGAAACTCAATGTGCGTTCACTAATCCTGATATTAATTCCAAACATTGGACTTATTAAAATGAGACCTTCAGACTGTGCAACAGCTTATTGAATTAAGGGCCAACAAGCAATGCTTCTGAACAGAGAGAGCTGTTTATTTAACTGTTTTGTCACCAATCTCTGCCAAACCGCCGGTTACATTTACATTTTTGCTGTTTTCGCACTCCCCCCCCCCCCCCCCCCCCATGATGAGTTTCACAGACGTGTGCCCTTACTGTAAGATCCCACATTTGCACTGTGTTACTGCCCCTTATTAGAGCAAGTTCAGTTGGTGACTATTGCAACAGCAAACAGATGCATAATGGCCTCACAAGTACTGATAAGACTTTATTTGAGGAGGCATACCTCCCAAGTGTCCATATTAGGAGGGACAGTCCCTGTTTTGGACTCAAATCTCTATGTGCATCTTTTCTATCCTATTGTCCATATTTTATTGGAGCTCCATATGGTTAGTGTGTATAACAGAGCTCCACAGTAATAATACTCCCAGTAATGTGTCTGAGTGTATAACAGAGCTCCACAGTAATAATACTCCCAGTAATGTGTCTGTGTATAACAGAGCTCCACAGCAATAATACTCCCAGTAATGTGTCTGTGTATTACAGAGCTCCACAGTAATAATACTCCCAGTAATGTGTCTGTGTATTACAGAGCTCCACAGTAATAATACTCCCAGTAATGTGTCTGTGTATAACAGAGCTCCACAGTAATACTACTCCCAGTAATGTGTCTGAGTGTATAACAGAGCTCCACAGCAAAAATACTCCCAGTAATGTGTGTGAGTGTATAACAGAGCTCCACAGCAATAATACTCCCAGTAATGTGTCTGAGTGTATAACAGAGCTCCACAGCAATAATATTCCCAGTAATGTGTCTGAGTGTATAACAGAACTCCACAGTAATAATACTCCCAGTAATGTGCCTGTGTGTATAACAGAGCTCCACAGCAATAATACTTCCAGTAATGTGTCTGAGTGTATAACAGAGCTCCACGGCAATAATACTCCCAGTAATGTGTCTGAATGTATAACAGAGCTCCACAGCAATAATACTCCCAGTAATGTGTCTGAGTGTATAACAGAGCTCTACGGCAATAATACTCCCAGTAATGTGTCTGAGTGTATAACAGAGCTCCGCAGTAATAATACTCCCAGTAATGGGCCTGAGTGTATAACAGAACTCCACAGCAATAATACTCCCAGTAATGTGTCTGAGTGTGTAACAGAGCTCCACAGTAATAATACTCCCAGTAATGTGTCTGAGTGTATAACGGAGCCCCACAGCAATAATACTCCCAGTAATGTGTCTGAGTGTATAACAGAGCTCCACAGCGATAATACTCCCAGTAATGTGTCTGAGTGTATAACAGAGCTCCACAGCAATAATACTCCTAGTAATGTGTCTGTGTATCACAGAGCTCCACAGCGATAATACTCCCAGTAATGTGTCTGGGAGCTCCACAGCGATAATACTACCAATGCTGTGTCTTATTACTACAATAAATGTGATTAGAAATAAGTTGGTGTAAACATTGTTTTTGAATTAAAATACATTTTAGTTGCATAAATTGTTATTAATAAGTCACCTAAAATCTCAGAACAGCCCAGCCACTGGCAACACCCCCACTCCTAAATTAAAGTGTCCTTCTTTAACCATATGAAATATTGGAAGATATGGGGAGGTTAAAAAGGTGGATACACTGCATTCTAAGCTGTATGTTCACCATATCATTCACCAGAACAAGGAGGCTAAGGACAAACAAACATGCTAGCATAAAATAAACTAAGAACGAGAAAAAACAAGAATGCAAATCAGAAATAATACTTTATCTTCTTGGGTGTTGTCTATGATCCAGACTCCCTCGTGTGGACATAAATGCCCAGTTGATAATGATATAAGCAGCCCCCCCTAATTCAGGTAATAATGAGAATCAGCTCTTCAAAAGTATATATCTACAGAATATGAACTAAGTATGATGGTACTAACCATTAATAGAATAAAGCGAAAAAACTACAACAACAAAAGACTAAACTGAAAAATAATGCTTTATAGAGGGTCACTCTAAACACCATCACCACTTCATTTCACTGAGTGCCTGGAGTCCCTTAATGCCATCCTGCTGTTCCACCATTTTCAACTAGTTTAACATGGAACAAGGGTACCCACGTGCTGCAGCCCAGTCCTTCTCTCCTGCTTTTGCTAAAGTTTCCAACCTAGCTCAAGTAGTGATGGGCTTCAGTGATGGGCAGAGTGTCAGTTGCGTGATCTCTACCTACCCCTGCATCCCATCACTGGTATGAGTTGGTATGGCTAATGGGGAGTGTGAATTATCCTACAAGGGGGTCGTAAAGCCACAAGCATCTGGGGACCCTAATTCAGTGTCAAACCATTCTCCATTGGCATCAGGAGACTACCTGGAGCACCCTAACCACTTTACTTAATTGAAGTGGTTCGTTACCAACAGTGTCGCTTTAAATGAAAGTAGTAAGTTTAAACTTACCTGAAATTTCATAATGAAGGAAGTTAATGCGATCACTACCTAATTCTTCAACCATATAATGATTTTATCTCAGTAACGATATTTATAGCAGAGAATTAGTGCTAATCATTTCGACACACAGCATTCTAACCTGTTGCCAACACAAAGACAATATTTATCAAGTAAATATTGTAGACGGTTACGGGAAAAGGAGGAAAACATGCAAAGTTAAACATTAAAACTGTATTCAATAATATCCAGTAATCAGCTTATATCCTGATATACAACCATTACAAAAAAGGCTCCAATAACCTACAAAAACAACAATACCTACCGGTTCCTTTACCAAATGAGTGCAATCCCTGTATCACATATATTTAAATATATACTGTGTCATGATATAGCAGATTACACTGCATATGCAGGATTAGTTGTCATTTCATATGTTAGTTTGATATGAGCATCTGGTACAGCAACGTAACCAGGGCCGGATTAAGAGCCCAGTGGGCCTGGTGCTGATAATTATGATGGGCCTAATTACAAAATCTTATTGACCAAAAACACTAAAACAGTCCTACCTCCTAAGCGTCATGTATCTGATGGAGATGGTGCTGGAGGGAAACTCATAGGATGCAACTATGAGAAAACACAAACCCTTTGCTAATCTCACGCTTTCATCTTTCAAGTAAACCCATACCCCCTAACAGCAGTGTCCAGTAAAGCAGGAAGTCTATGGATGCGGTAAAAGGGTGGGCCACTGCCACAAATCACATAACCAGAACGTCCGAAAGGGCGAACATACACAAAAAGGGTGCATGTCTGTGTCCCCATGTCTCCCAGTCCCTTAGTGTCTGTGTCCCCATGTCTCCCAGTGTCCCCATGTCACTAGGACATGAGGGGACACTGGGAGACATGGGGCACTGAGACACTGTGATATATGTAGGGGGCACTGGAGACTTGA
This sequence comes from Pelobates fuscus, assembly GCF_036172605.1. NCBI lineage: Eukaryota > Metazoa > Chordata > Amphibia > Anura > Pelobatidae > Pelobates > Pelobates fuscus. The sequence continues at coordinate 11,726,092 of NC_086318.1, read as the reverse complement.
TAAAGACCTGGGTACGGGTCAAAATGTTGCAGTGTCCAATAAACCTGCCTAAAGCTATCACAGTGAGTGCCTGAGATTTTTTTATTTTATACTAGGGGACACAGACACTACAGGCACTGAGAGACATGGGGCACTGAGAGACATGGGGCACTGAGACACTCTGATACATAGGGGACACTGATACCTAGGGGACATTAGAGACTTGATAAAGACCTGGGTAAAGGTCGAAACGTTGCGGTGTCCAATAAACCTGCCTAAATCTATTACAGTGAGTGCCTGAGATTTTTTCTTTTATACTAGGGGACACTGAGACACTAGGAGACATGGGGACATTGGGGGACTAGGGGACATTGGGAGACTAGGAAACACTAGGGACACTGGTACACTACAGACACCAGGGACACATGGGGATACTGAGATACTAGGGACACTGGCTGGGAGATGTGGGGACACTGGGAGTGCCCCATGTCTCCTAGGTCTCAAAGTCGCCCAGTGTCCCCATGTCTCCCTGTGTCCCCCAGTGTTTCCATGTCTCTCATTGTCCCCTAGTGTCTCAGTGTCCCCATGTCACCCAGTGTTCCCTAATGTTTGTATCCCCATGTCTTCCAGTGTCCCTTAGAGTCTGTGTCCCCATGTCTCCCAATGTCCCAATGTCACTAGGACACTAGGGGACACTTAGAGACATGGGGACACATGGTAACACTGGGAGACATGGGGCCACTGAGACACTAGGGACAGTGGCTGGGAGACATGGGGACACAGACTAGTGGCCACTGCGAGACATGGGGCCACTGTGTCCCTAGTGTCTCAGGGTCTCCATGTTCCCCAGTGTCCCAATGTCTCAGCATCCCCATGTCTTGGAGCTGCTGTCTGGACTCTCTGTGCAGAGCTGCTCCCCCGCGGATCAGTGAGTAGAGAGAGGCAGGGAGGGAGATGCCGTAACTTCTTATCACTGCCTCTATCCACACAAACAGCGGCCCCTACTGGCCGGCGCTGGTACTGCAGAATAATCTCTGTTTATACTGAGACAGACATTTGTATTGCCGGTATTACTGCAATACCGGCACCGGCTAGGAAGCATCAAATACCTGAGAAATACTTCTGAGAAATACCTGGCAACCCTAAGAAATACATGAGAAATACCTGGCAACCCTAAGCGTAGTGTGTAAAAGAAATACAAATTTAAAAAAAAAAAACATTTTTTTTTTTTTTTAAATCAATGGGCCTATTCCATGGGCCTGGGCCTGGAGCTGCAGCTCCATCAGCCCCTATGTTAATCCGGCCCTGAACGTAACAAATTATTAGAGTCAGACAAACAGCACATAAGTAGCTCAGTGTCAGGGTACCTGTGGTCTCTACCTCCGAAGGAGGTAGAGACTTAGCTGTTCCTCCATCCAGACGGTCTGATGGCTCCCTTCCCCGCGGTCTATCCGGTCATGCTAGGCCGGCCGCGAGGGAGTGACTGCCTTTTACAGCATCTAGGCAGGAAGTAGTCATCAGGACACTCCCCCGGAACGACCTGTCAGTCAATTGCTGCAGGACCAATCAGGACGCCTCGGAGGCGTGGTTACTGCTCTGAACAGGGTATTTAACAGAGCTTCTTTCATTAGCTCATTGCCCTGTCGTGGTTCTAGCTTGTTCTATTCACTCAGTGCTTGTGTATTCTATTATCCCTTTTGGTTTTGACCCGGCTTGTTTACCTTACTCTGCTTATCTCTGTTACCCTTGATTCGGCTTGTCTCTCGCTTATCTGTCTTCTGTTACCCTCGACCTCGGCTTGTCTTTGACCATTCTATACTGTACTACTTACGTTAGTCCGGCCATTCTAAGGTCCGGTATACGTATCTGGCTACTGTTTGTACTCTGCGTGTTGGATCCCTGTCCCGATCCTGACATTACGACAGGGCCAATGGATCCTGCAAGTACAAACAGTCAGCTGGCTGCTCCTGATCCTAGGTTTGAAGCCATGGATCACAGAATGGATCAGATGGCGCTTGCGCTACAGGCTCTATTAGCTTGTGCCAATAACCCACCAGAGGAGATACGTAATACCCCTGTTTCTCCTGTCGGTTCAGGTCTAGAGGTAGCCACAGTGGGTGCTTCTTCTCGCATTACCCCCCCAGTACGCTATGGTGGGGCTCCTGAGAAGTGTCGTGGTTTTTTAAACCAAATTAGTATCCACTTTGAATTGCAACCTCGCTCTTATCCTACAGATAGGGCAAAAGTAGGATTTATTATCACCCTACTCATTGAGAAAGCTCTGAGATGGGCCAACCCACTATGGGAGAACGATAACCCATTAGTTTATAACTATAACGCATTTGTAGCTGCTTTTAGAAGAACATTTGACCCTCCAGGTCAGAAAGGTATTACACAAGCTGCTGCAACATGGTCTATATTGCAAATTGGAGAAGTGCAGTTTTGATCAGTCTCAGGTAGACTTTCTTGGATACGTGATTTCTGGGGAGGGTTTTAAAATGGATCCTGTAAAACTCCAATCTATTTTAGACTGGCCCTTGCCCAAAGGACTCAAGGCTATCCAAAGGTTTATTGGTTTTTCCAACTACTATAGGCGCTTCATTAAAGGATACTCCTCTATCATTGCGCCTATTACCAATATGACCAAACACGGGGCTGATACTAAGTTCTGGTCTAAGGAAGCTCTTGGTGCTTTCAAGGCTCTCAAGGAACTTTTTGCCTCGGCTCCCATTCTAGTCCATCCTGATACGACTCTGCCTTTCTTGCTCGAGGTCGATGCCTCTGAGACAGCAGTTGGGGCTGTTCTGTCTCAAAGGTTAGGGGTGGATAAACCGTTACACCCTTGTGGTTTCTTCTCTAAGAAATTTTCTGGGCCTGAGAGCAGATATGACATCGGGGAAAGGGAACTGTTAGCAGTCATTAAAGCCTTAAAGGAGTGGAGACATTTGTTGGAGGGGACCCTACACCCTATTACGATTTTGACGGACCACAAAGACTTGTCCTATATTGGGGAGGCTAAGCGCTTATCCTCTAGACAAGCTCGTTGGTCCTTATTCCTGACTCACTTCAATTATGTACTGACTTACAGACCTGGTTCTAAAAACTCTAAAGCCGATGCATTATCTCGCCAATATGAACCTTCTACTGTACCTGAACCAGTTCTTTCTTCTATAGTTCCGAAATGCAATATCATTGCTAATACGAATCTCAGGATTCATTCTCCATTACTGGCCGAGATCATTAAGTTGCAACATCTAGCACCTAAACAGACTCCTGCGGGCCGTCATTTCGTTCCTCCTGCTCTTCAACTGGAACTTTTACAGTGTTTACATAATAGCAAGATGGCGGGACATCCTGGTATTCGCAAAACTTACGCGTTGATCTCTAAGGACTTCTGGTGGCCTGCTTTACGGAGGGATATTGAGGAGTTCATCGCTGCATGTGAAGTTTGTACTAAAACCAAACAACCCCATACGCTTCCATGTGGATTCCTGCAACCCTTGGAGGTCCAGAAAAACCATGGTCCTGTTTGGCCATGGACTTTATTGTCGATCTACCTATCTCTAAAAGACAGACTGTTATCCTCACCGTGGTTGACAGGTTTACTAAGATGGCACACTTCATTCCCCTGCCTAAACTCCCGTCTTCTCCCGAATTGGCAGAGATATTCGCTAAGGAGATTTTTCGCCTACATGGGATACCCTCTCAAATTGTATCGGACAGAGGTTCCCAATTTGTTTCCCGCTTTTGGAGGTCCTTCTGCTCTCAACTTGGTATTAAATTAAACTTTTCTTCTGCCTATCATCCTCAGTCTAACGGAGCTGCTGAACGTACCAACCAGAAAATTGAACAATATTTACGATGCTTTGTTTCTGAACACCAGGATGATTGGGTCGGTTTGATTCCTTGGGCGGAGTTTGCACACAACAATCTCGTTTGCGATTCTACTCATTCAAGCCCCTTCTTCATGAATTATGGTTTTCATCCGTCTATTCTTCCTTCGGATTCTCCTTCCCAGGGGGTGCCGTCGGTTGATGTTCATGTTGGCAATTTGAGGAAGTTGTGGGATCAAACTCGACAAATCCTTGTGCACAACTCTATGTTGGTCAAGAAACACGCTGATAAACGTAGAAGGGCGGCTCCGGTCTTTGTTCCAGGTGATAGGGTATGGCTGAGCACGAGGAACATCCGTTTAAAAGTGCCCTCCATGAAGTTCGCTCCTCGTTATATTGGACCCTACAGGGTGCTGACCCGTATCAATCCAGTTGCGTATCGTTTAGCTCTTCCTAATACCTTACGCATCCCGAACTCGTTTCACGTTTCATTGCTGAAACCACTCATATGTAACAGATTTTCCTCCACAATAGCCCCTCCTCGCTCCGTTCAGGTGGAGGGTCAGGAGGAGTATGAGGTTAACTCTATTATTGATTCTCGAATCTCCCGGGGGACAGTACAATATCTGGTTGATTGGAAGGGATATGGTCCTGAGGAGAGGAGTTGGGTACCTCAGGAGGATGTTCATGCTCCCCGTCTCCGCAGGGCGTATCACTCTCGCTTCCCATCTCGTCCCGGTTCATTCCGCCCGGTGGGCGTATCTGAGAGGGGGGGTACTGTCAGGGTACCTGTGGTCTCTACCTCCAAAGGAGGTAGAGACTTAGCTGTTCCTCCATCCAGACGGTCTGATGGCTCCCTTCCCCGCGATCTATCCGGTCATGCTAGGCCGGCCGCGAGGGAGTGACTGCCTTTTACAGCATCTAGGCAGGAAGTAGTCATCAGGACACTCCCCCGGAACGACCTGTCAGTCAATTGCTGCAGGACCAATCAGGACGCCTCGGAGGCGTGGTTACTGCTCTGAACAGGGTATTTAACAGAGCTTCTTTCATTAGCTCATTGCCCTGTCATGGTTCTAGCTTGTTCTAGTCACTCAGTGCTTGTGTATTCTATTATCCCTTTTGGTTTTGACCCGGCTTGTTTACCTTACTCTGCTTATCTCTGTTACCCTTGATTCGGCTTGTCTCTCGCTTATCTGTCTTCTGTTACCCTCGACCTCGGCTTGTCTTTGACCATTCTATACTTACGTTAGTCCGGCCATTCTAAGGTCCGGTATACGTATCTGGCTACTGTTTGTACTCTGCGTGTTGGATCCCTGTCCCGATCCTGACACTCAGGGCTTAAGATCTTAATTTGTAAGCTCCTAGCCAGGTTTAAGTTATATTTCCCCCTGCAAGCCATACCATACTCACCAGAGGTAAATGTCTACTTGCCAGGGCTTCATTTCCACTCACAAATGGCTAGTGGCAAGTGAAACATCGTCATAAGCACTAATGAACCTCAAAATGTCCAACATATCCCGTCATCCCCCATCCCATCTTCATTGAGGAAAAATCACTGGAAAATCTCTGTATAATATTAACAGGTAAACCATTAACTGCAGTTCTGATATATATATATATATATATATATATATATATATATATATATATATATATATATATATATATATATATATATATATATATACGGATATTGTCTATACAGTGCCCATTGACCAAGTAGAAGATATTTTAAAGGAGGGGAAAAAAAAAAATCCTAATTTATTGAAGAGGGCTGACGGCTCTCTAAACGTACACTGAAACAAAAAATAATCCTAAGAAGCCAGACCACAATTTACAATGACCTTCCAATTAAACCAAATTTTTTTTTAAAAGAGAAGCCTCAAAGCAATTACACAGCCTCAACATGTTCATTCTGATTTCAAAGATACCAACTCTTTTTTTCCTTATTTAATTTTTAAATATTTTTGTTCCTGGCTGGTTCTGACTGTTGTGTGAGAAGCATTATTTTCTGTCTTTCCTTTGTTTGTTCTATATTTTAAAATTCCTCCATAACAGAAAAGAAATATTACAGGAAAATTAATAGGGGAAAGAAAGAAGGCAAAGAGTTACAGATAAGGAAGGGGAAAGGGAAGAAGGATAGGGAGAGAAAGGAAGAGAGAAGAGGGATCAAAGAGAGAGAGTGAAATGTCGTCTAAGAAAAAGCAATGAGACTAAATAAATGGCAAAAAAATAATAAACAAGATGTTCACTCTATTAAAGATAAATCTCTGATATCTATGTTCTCTCCACAATCAATAGGAAAAAAAACAGATAAAGCAATATTGAATGTTGTTAGCTCACAAAGCCGATGTTTCTCTAATCCCCAGGGCTGTATTAACATAGGGGCAGATGGAGCTGCAGCTCCAGGCCCAGGCCCATGGAATAGGCCCATTAATTTGAAAAAAATATATATACCTTTTTTTTTTTTTTAACACGTTCCTCTTAGGGTTGCCACCTGGTTGGTATTATATGGTATTTGAGACTGCCTGGCCAGTGCCAGTATTGCGGTAAAACCGGCAATACAGGGAGCGGAGCCAAGCCAGCAAGCTGACAAGTCGTGCTTTACATGTGCTCCTGCTGTATGGGCCACACACTCGACGACTACTCGGGCTACAGTGCTGGAAACCCCACGTAATGCAACTACATGGATGGGGGAAGCCTGTAGGTACCCATGGATACCAAAATCGACGCCCGGAACAACCGGGAACAGCTTCTGCATTTCGAGGCCTAAAGGAGGCAGCGGAGGGGAGGGACGGCCGCTTTCCCCGTACTGCTGCTAACCATAAGCGAGCAGACACACTTCCCCCCCACCCCCCCTATGGACCGGTGGGGGTTGCCCCGGTCCCCACTTGGGCAACAGCAACCACAGGCTCAGTGCACCATCAGGGAGCTCTGTGTAGCCGCACCGAAATCACGAGCCACAATCAAAATGGCCGACGCATCAGGGAAACAGCCTGAGACGAACTGGGAAGCCAAGTTTCTTGCTGACTTTAAAAGAATTTGCATGGAATTCTGGCAGCGGATTGAATCCCGAGCATTGCAAGCACAGCCACCTGCAACCCATGACATAAAGCCCACGACGGAAGACCCCATACATACCAGCCGTCCAAAATCTCCCACTACTCAAGGGGACGACATCGTTCCTGTGACCGCACAATCTTCTTCCGAGCTGGGGGCTCACATGGAGGTAACTCTCCAACACCACCCATACACCCAGGGAGGCTGCCGAGACCCGGTGGAACTTTGGGCCCACGACCCTGATGATGGGGTCAATGGACATGTGGTCAGGGCTCCCACTAAGGCCCCGGGCCGAAGATACACAGCACTCAAGCGACGGGAACCCAAGAGGTGCAAGGGAAGAATCGCAGCACGGAGGGTCAGCCGACCGGATGGTCAGAGCAGACATGCAAGAGAAGCAGGACAGACCCCAAATCATATGTGGGATCGAGGAGGTTTCGCCCCACAACCCGATGGACTAGCTCCCATATATTATAGCACCATCACACCCTGTGGTGTAGGCTGAACATTCTTGTGGACTATTGCAATGCTCATTACCCTGGTTTATGGCAAGTAATTAAAATGTCACAATGACACTCCTAGAGGGTTTTAGGGCATCGCTATAAATTGATACATATACCTTAGTCTTGAAAGAGGAATAATTGTCTTAACTCAGATTACCCTGACTACTACTGTTATATTGCAATTTAGAACGTGGGCTGTGGACCAACTGGGCCTAGCGAACTTGCTTACACACCTAGTGGCACTCTCAACAGAGCAACACGTGGGCAGTTGAGCCATAGCGTATTTACACATGGCATATGTGATTGGTTGACATGTTAGACCTACCTACCCCATAATCTACCTGGTCCCCTGGACAGTTAACCCTCCGATACCTAAGGGCTGGGCACACCAGCATAGCCAGCTACACTAACCTGTACAGTACTCTGACAGGGGCCTAGCTTGTTATCTCTAACATAATGACTCTGTAGAACTAGCAAAACTTAAGACATGCCGTACTCAGTGAAATGTTCTCTTAATCTCAGGGGCAGAACACCCACCACATATGCGACCCCAGGCTCAATTGCCCTTACTAACTGAATCTACCTGTTTAAAAATGTATATTAACACTCAGTTGAAACTTGTAAAATAGAGGCTGTTATTCGCAGGAGTTCCAGCAGTGACCTTGCTATATTTTTGTTTTACACACCATGTGATTTATGTGCACTAACTCCTTGCTTTACTTTCTGTATTGTTTTACTATATGCCTCAATAAAAACTGAAGATTGACAAAAAAAAACAGCAATACAAATGCTGGTATATTTCTTAGTATAAACAGAGATTACTCTGCAATACCGGTCGCTGTGTGTGGAGAGAGGCAGGGATAGAAAGTTACAGCATATACACAGCACAGAGAGTCCAGTCAGCAGCTCCCAGCCTGCAGAGACAGCCTACTGCTCAGGTAAGTGAGGGATGGGGAAAAGGCTGCAGGGAGACATGGAGGCACTGGGAGAAACTAGGGGACACTGAGACACTTGGGGACACTGGAAGATCAATGGACAGTGAGAGACTTGGGGGCACTTGAAGATCAGGGGACACTGGGAGACATGGGGATGCTGGGACACTAGGGGATGCTGAGGCACTTGGGGACACTGGGAGACATAGGGACACTGAGACACTATGTCCCCATGTCTCCCGATGCCCCCAAGTCTCTGTGTCCTCATATCTCCCAGCCAGTGTCCCTAGTGTCTCAGTGTCCCCATGTGTCCCTAAGTCTCTGTGTCTCCCAGTGTCCCAATGTCTCAGTGTTCCCATGTCTCTTAAGTGTCCCCTAGTGTCCAAGTGACACTGGGCAACATGATGACATGAGTGGACACTGGGAGACATGGGGCACTGAGACACATGGGGCACTGAGACATTGTGATACATGGGGACACGAGGAGACACTGGGACACATGGGTCACTGAAACACTGTGATACATAGGGGACCCAGACACTAGGGGATACTGGGAGACATGAGGACACTGGAAGACTAGGAGACACTGCTAGACTAGGGGATACTAAGAGTGGCAACCCTAACTATCCTTCACATACTATTGCTTAAGTATGGAAACTTAAGAGGGATGTATGGGAACACAACTTGTGTGGACTGGCTGACAATGAAATTAGTTAAGGTAATACTGACTTTGGTCTCTCTAACACTGTGGCATGTTCCCTTTCTTCTACACTCACTACATACACATTTCCTCTGTCCCAGACTACATACCAAGAGCTTATGCCTGCTAGTAAGAATGTTAGGGAACAAGTGGACATGTGAGTGCTAAGGGACAGTCCATAGAAAGCGTGGAGCGAACACATCATTAGATGCATTTATGCCAAGCTCAGGGTGTTGTCTGCATAGTATGTCATTAGTTGGCTAGCCTGCATGATTGGCAGGCATCCTGACATGCATTCATGCCAGGTGTAGCAAAAGTAACCCTGCCATTGGTTCTTGGACGAGCGTGTTTGCCAGCCTCCTACCCTGTGACTATGACCCCTGTGACAAACCTTGGTTGAAACCATTGTTTGTGCCTTTTGGGGCTTGTAACAGTAATACTTCGAACTCCTAAAGTGGTTCGAAGCGGCATTCGAACATGTGGCAGCTGCCATCTTAAGCTGCAAACACAATGAGCACTGCTTGGTCGTCAAGTACATGGAACTCAAATCGGACACTAGACGGCAGGAACACGGCTAACTACTTACCTTCCATGGATGTTCGGCTATTCGAACGGGAGTCGAACGGCATTCGGTAAGAATAAACTCCTGTATGAGAGACATAAACTGAGACTACTCCCGAAGCTATAAGTTCGGTATTTGAACTGTTTTATGTATCCTCGAAAAAGACCGACTGCACAACCTGATTCTCTGGAACTGTTTTGGGCATGGGACCATGCGTGCGTCAGTCAAAATGTGACTTCCATAGAATTCCTGAACCCTTGAACTGATATTGGTGATTTTTGGATATGTTGGTGAGCCAGATCAGGGCTATCAGGGGATGTAACATTTGTGGGGGTCTTATGTGTTTTGGGGGTACTTTTGGGGTTTTTAAAAAAAAAAAAAATTCTGCCTGGAGATAATGGAGTTAATACAGTATTTGACTCCATTATCTCCCAGGCAGAGGGGAGGGATTGTATGCTATGTGTGGGAGTGTCATGCATTGTAACACTGTTACTATTGGTCTGTGACTTTGTACCGTAGTTCCCCACAAGGTCCATGTGGGATTGTCAGAAAAGGTCAAGTGTGGCACCATTAAAATCAGCTTCTCTTCATCCTCAACATAGAGCCTCGTCTCATGTGTGGAGGGGGCAGCTATATTAACTCTGGGGAATTCTATACTTATTATACTCCCTGGGATTATAATCGCTAGCTCTTCCTTCTATACTTCACCCACTGGTAGCTGGATCCTGGTCTTGGGTCCAGGGTGGGTGGAGGATGGCAAGACCAACCAAGCTGTGGCAGTTTGTGGGGTCTACTGTGCTGATGGTGTCTGGAGTGCTTGGAGTCCTCGGTGAGCACTAGGAGCATCGATTGGCAGAGGTACTCGGTTGAGGTGCCAGGCAGTCCGTCACACCAGGCTGGCCTTCCAATTCTTTGGACAGACATGACCCTTTTTTAAAACCATTTTTGCCTCTTTCGGCAGTTCTGATTACATGATTCGCGTCAGTGGCCCACCCTGTTAACCAGCCCATTGACTGCCTGCTTCACTGGAAACTGCTATTAGAGGTATGGATTTACTTGAAAGATGAAAGCATAAATAAGAGAGAGATTAGCATAGAGTATGTGTTTTCTTATAGCTGCATATTATGAGTTTCCCTCCAGCACCATCTCCATCAGATACATGACGCTTGGGAGGGATGGCTGTTTTAGTGTTTTTGGTCGATAAGATTCTGTAATTAGGCCTATATAATTGTCAGAACCAGGCCCAATGGGTTCTTAATCTGGCCCTGCTAATCACCACAAGTAAACAAGACTCACAAGTTGTTCATTCTGCTGAGGAAAATCTTACTAAGTTTTTAAAGTTGTAAATAAAGGAGAAATTAATGTCAAACTTCCAACTCACACAAATTAATGAAGAATTAAAGCAACAATTCAGTGAGTTTAAGGAAGATCTATTACGACTGGGAGAAAAGGTCCAAAATAACAAAACCGATTTACAACATTACACAGGAACTTAATGAATCTAAAGAACAGATGAAGAAATATAAAAGCAAACCAGAAGCACTGGAATTGAAACTCAAAGACGCTGAGGGCCATGCATGAAGAAAGAACCTACGTATAAGAGGGATCCTTGAAGAAATAGACTCAAGTCAATTGGTAACCTATTTAATGGATCTGTCAGCAGCATTAGGCATTCAGGAAGCTCAGAATCTAAGTATCATCGAAAGAGTCCAAAAATATTCCTAAGGAACAAGAACGAGATGTTATTGTCTGCTTTTCATCCTATAATATAAAATTTTTGAACACAACAGATAGAAAGTATAAAAACTGTTTTTTTCAGGACTTATCTCCAGAAACAAGAACCAAAAGAAAATTGTTTAAATTCTTCACAGATCTTTTAAAAGGAAAAAACTTAAAATATCATTGGGTCTTCCCCGTGAAAACTTTGGTCACCTTAATGACACCACACACATCATCAAGAACATACAGTTGCAAGAAAAAGTATGTGAACCCTTTGGAATGATATGGATTTCTGCACAAATTGGTCATAAAATGTGATCTGATCATCATCACAACAATAGACAATCACAGTCTGCTTAAACTAATAACACACAAAGAATGAAATGTTGCCATGTTTTTATTGAACATACCATGTAAACATTCACAGTGCAGGTGGAAAAAGTATGTGAACCCCTAGAGACATCTCCAAGAGCTAATTGGAGTAAGATGTCAGCCAGCTGGAGTCCAATCAATGAGATAGGATTGGAGGTGTTGGTTACAGCTGCCCTATAAAAAACACACACCAGTTCTGGGTTTGCTTTTCACGAGAAGCATTGCCTGATGTGAATGATGCCTCGCACAAAAGAGCTCTCAGAAGACCTACGTTTAAGAATTGTTGACTTGCATAGAGCTGGAAAGGATTATAAAAGTATCTCCAAAAGCCTTGCTGTTCATCAGTCCACGGTAAGACAAATTGTCTATTAATGGGGAAAGTTCAGCACTGCTGCTACTCTCCCTAGGAGTGTCCTTCCTGTAAAGATAACTGCAAGAGCACAGCACAGACTGCTCAATGAGGTGAAGAAGAATCCTAGAGTGTCAGCTAAATACTAACATCCCTGTTAGCGAATCTACAATACGTAAAACACTAAACAAGAATGGATTTCATTGGAGGATACCACAGAGGAAGCCACTGCTATCCAAACAAAACATTGCTGCACGTTTACAGTTTGCACAAGAGCACCTGGATGTTCCACAGCAGTACTGGCAAAATATTCTGTGGACAGATGAAACCAAAGTTGAGTTGTTTGGAAGAAACACACAACACTATGTGTGGCGAAAAAGAGGCACAGCACACCAACATCAAAACCTCATCCCAACTGTGAAGTATGGTGGTGGGGGCATCATGGTTTGGGGCTGCTTTGCTGCGTCAGGGCCTGGACGGATTGCTATCATCGAAGGAAAAATGAATTTCCAAGTTTATCAAGACATTTTGCAGGAGAACTTAAGGCCATCTGTCTACCAGCTAAGGTCAACAGAAGATGGGTTTTGCAACAGGACAATTACCCAAAGCATAGAAGTAAATCAACAACAGAATGGCTTAAACGGAAGAAAATACGCCTTCTGAAGTGGCCCAGTCAGAGTCCTGACCTCAACCCAATTGAGATGCTGTGGCATGACCTCAAGAAAGCGATTCACACCAGACATCCCAAGAATACTGCTGAACTGAAACTGTTCTGTAAAGAGGAATGGTCAAGAATTACTCCTGACCGCTGTGCACGTCTGATCTGCAACTACAGGAAATGTTTGGTTGAAGTTATTGCTGCCAAAGGAGGTTCAACCAGTTATTTAAATACAATGGTTCACATACTTTTTCCACCTGCACTGTGAATGTTTACATGGTGTGTTCAATATAAACATGGCAACATTTCATTCTTTGTGTGCTATTAGTTTAAGCAGACTGTGATTGTCTATTGTTGTGACTTAGATGATGATCAGATCACATTTTATGACCAATGTGTGCAGAAATCCATATCATTCCAAAGGGTTCACATACTTTTTCTTGCAACTGTAGATGAGGCTAAAAAGTGGACGAAGATTCATCTGAAAGCTGCTGACAAAATCTTCTATTAACAAGAGAAGATCATGAAAGTGGTGGAAGGGGGAAAAGGGGACACTGAGGGGTAAAAAAGATAAATAAAAGGGAGAATTTTTTTTTTTTTTTTTTTTTAGTAGGGATGTGCATGGGCAAAAAATCTTTTGGAACTTCCAAAATTCTGCACTTTGGCAATTGGGGACTTCGGCAACTCCCTAACCCTTCCCTTAACCCTAATGCTACCTCTAACCCTACCTCTGATTATATCTACAAATTTGACTATTAAGTATTGTGTAAATTGCGGGATTGGTTCATTTGTGTGGTCCGACCATGACCCAGTCATTTTGAATTTAAAATGTTCTTATAAATCAGAGAGAGGGAGACACTGGAGAATGAAAAAAAATAATTTGTATTATTTTATAAATATTGAGGAAATCTGTGTAAACATAAAATTGGGATAAAGATACTAATGCCATGAATGCGTGGTGTGCTTACAAATGTGTTACTCGGGGCCAGCTCATTAAAATGGAAATTGTAAATAACAAAAATACACAAAAAAAATTCTGAACTATACATGTTAAAAGTTTCTAATAAAACCCTGAAATTACAAATAAAATAAATAAATTAACCTTAAGAACACATGAAAGAATGAGCAAATTAAGTAATAGTGTGTAACGGACTGTTTTGCACACAAGAGGTTAAAAACCGTTTAGGCGATATCCCCCTTTTCAGATACACAGGCAGCTACTGTAAGCACCAACTCCCGAACTGCAAACTACACGAATCCTAGAAACAGCCGAACAGGAAAAAACATACGAAAGGTTTACACTCCTGGCAATCAGCATACAATCCAATTCACCCAATAACGAGACGGCACTTCATTTTGAGGGTCAAGCAGAAATCTGACTGTACTGGCACATACAGTCTCTTTTATTCCCAATCCACAAACATAGTACAACCCACAGGGTTTTACAGAACAACCAATCAATCCGTACAATACACACAGACACTCCCACACAAAATCCTCCCCTCTGCCTGTAATATGATTACTGAACACAATGGGTAATCTCATTATCACAGGCAGAGGAATACAGTTTTATAAAACACATCACAGGGACACCAAAACATGCAAAAAACCCATATAAAGTATATCCTCAGAACCAGGGGATCTGGGTGAACCACATATCCAAAATTCACCCAGATCCGTTCAGTAGTTTGGAAGATACAGTTTAATGCAGATTCCGCAGAACATATACAGATTATATAAAAAATAATTACTGTATAATGTGTCCCCTGTTGTATAGTTTAAAACCACTGCACGATGTCTTTGTGCACCAAATACCAGCGAGATGGCACCGTATAGAAAAGTCACAACAGTGTCTGTGAGTTAAAATGGCCGCCATCCATTGTTCTCACCATGTGCTTCATCCATTGTTCTCACCATGTGCCTCTGATACATGAAATGGTGGCCACCCAGTAACTCCACAGTATGTCCCCAGATGGTTCTTAAAGGGCCAATAGCAGCATAATACAATACAACATGCCCAAATATTGCATACCAAAAGTACAAATTTACCAGGGGCCATAGGCAGCAGGTAGGAGGCGGGCAAACAGGCTTCTCCAGTGCACGGTGGCGAGGTTGGTTCCACCACATAGTGAAATTCAAACAGAATGCTACCAGTTAGGTAACAGGGCAAAAAATAATGCTACAGAAGAAAGTACCGTGCCGTAGACATAGGGAAAACTTTCCATGACTTTTACTCATCTTTATATAATATTGCCACTCAAACACAAAATAGAAAAAAGATTAATTCATTTTTGAAAGATCTTAAACTGCCAACTATAAACTCTAATCAGATGGCCCCTCTAAAGATCCTTGTGATATTTCTGAGGTTCAAATAGCAATTTTAATAATAAGCATTAATAAAGTCTTTTCGAAGGAAATGCTACAATCCAATCCCCAAAAGATACTACAAAGGTGACAAATTACAGACCGATCTCACTAATCAACTGTGATACAAAACTTTACTCTTCTATAATTGTCAACAGAATGAATGGGATTGTTTCACTTCTAGTACACCAAGATAAGGTAGTGTCACAGTAAGCCGCAAGGTGCACGTCGCAAGTACAGGGCGGGCCGCCCTCCCTTCTGTCCCCCAAGCCCTGCAACTGTCCATGTGGGTTGTAGCATCCAAGGGAAGGGAGGCGTACTTTTTGTGCTGTTCGGCCCATTTCCACTTGGCAGGTATACTTACATTTGGCGCTTCCCACTCTGCTCCAGGTGCCTCAAGGGGTCAGAGCCATGGGGGACCCATCCAGTTATAACTGGGAGCAGCATGGGGAAGAGCAGGATTGGGTATTGCAGCCTATGTCCCTCACACAGCCCTGTTGTTTCCCCTAGGGTGTCAGTGCCCTGGGGAATCCACGGTGGCAGGTTCATGGGGCAGTTTGGGGAGCAGTCAGATGGAGCACTGTGGAGGAAAGCAGGTTTGCATATACAAACTGACATTGGGGCATGGATGCCTATTGCTCCAGAGGGGATTCCAATTATATAGGTGCTACGAAATTTGATGGGGCTAAATAAATTCTAAAATAATAATAAAGGCTCTTAGACACCTTTTAATGGGAGGGCTCCCATTCCCTTTTCCCTATTACCCCTTAGTGACCAGACTGTTTTTCGATTTGCTTATCGTTAAGGACCAGGGCTCTTTTTACATTTCTGCTGTGTCTGTGCTTAGCTGTAATTTTCTTCTTACTCATTTACTGTACTCACACTTATTATGTATCGTTTTTCTCACCATTAAATTGTGTTTCTAAAGATACCATTATTTTCATCATATCATATAACTTACCATAAAGAAATTATAAAATATGATGAAAAATTTTAAAAAACCCACCTTTTCTGACTTTGACCCCCCCAAATCTGTTACGCATCTACAATAGTGATGTCCCGAACCGAGCCGGCGAACAGTTCGGGACATCACTAATCTACAACCGCCAAAAAATACCCATGCTAAATAGTTTTTAAAATTTGTCCTGAGTTTAGAAATGCCCAATGTTAACATGCTCTTGGCTTTTTCTGGAAAGTTATAGGGCTATAAGTACAAGTAGCACTTTGCTATTTCCAAAACATTGTTTTCAAAATTAACGCAAGTTACAATGTAACACTGATATCTGTCAGGAATCCCTGAATAACCCTTCACATGTATATTTTTTTTAAAAGAAGACAACCTAAGGTATTAAACTTGGGTAATTTTGACTCCTTTCATGCAACCATTTTACCACCAATCTATGCCAATTTTTTTTTTTTTTTTAAATTGGTGATTTTTTTGACACACATAGCAATTTAACAATACATGTACTGGGTTACTGCCAAAGAACACCCCAATATGTGTTCAGCAACATCTCCCGAAGGCTTTTGATGCTGTCTCACTGCCGAGCTTCCACGTGGAATATCCCGGTAATACCCGGTAATATCCGGTGGCCCCCGGCCAGTGGCGTACACACAACCCATGGGGCCCCGGTGCGAAAACTGATCCGTGCCCCCTCCCCCCCCCCCTCCCGAGCGCGCTTTCTCTGCGTGGGCTGGGGCCGCAACACATAGCGGCGGGCACCTGGTTGCAGGGCTCTAGTTTTAACCCTGCAGCTGAAAACATAGCAGTTTCTTAGAAACTGCTATGTTTCACTGAGGGTTAATCCAGCCTCTAGTGGCTGTCTCATTGACAGCCGCTAGAGGAGCTTCTGCAATTCTCACTGTGAAAATCACAGTGAGAAGATGCTGAATGTCCATAGGAAAGCCTTGAGTAATGCTTTCCTATGGGCGGTTTGAATGCGCGCGTGGCTCTTGCCACGCATGCGCATTTGGAGCTGAGAGGCGGATCGGGGCGGAGAGATACCCAGCGCCAAGGGAGTCCGGCGCTGGAGAAAGTTAAGTGCTTAAGACACACAAACACACTCTCATGAACAGACACACACACTCAGTGACAGACATACATACACACTCAGTAACTGACACACTATCACACACACTCTAACACTAGCACACACTCACACACGCTCACACACACTAACACATACACACACACACACACACACACTAACACACACTCACACACACACACACTAACACACACTCACACACACCTTTTTTTTCTAATTTAATCCCCCCAGCCTCCCTACCTGTGGGAGAGCTGAGGGGATCCCCTGGGGTCCAGTGGTGTCACCCGGCTGGCTGGTCCTGTGGGCGTGCGAGGGAGCACTCTTCCCTGTGTGCTTCCTCTTCAGCTCCCCCGCGTGCCGCGTACTGATACCGGAGCCGGAAGATGACGTCATTGATGTGTTACATTGTCTTAGTATTAATGTTAGTCTATATATACACACACACTCTTACCATATATTGGCTAGACCAGGGGTAGGAAACCTACGGCACTAGTGCCATGCACGGCACTCGAGGTGTCTTTGCGCGGCACTCAAGGCTGCTAGAGCCAAACAGGTTCTTTCCTATCAGGAGTCCCAGTGAAACTTCAGATATCTGCTAATACGAAGAGGTGGTGAAGGACAATACTCAATTTATGCATTGCAGCACGTAGAGGAAGTGATCTCAGATCACTTCCTCCCAGCACTTGTGAATGTGAATCCACACTGTAGCAGAGCAGCCTGCAGCTGCTGTTGCAGCTCCTATACTTGAGCTATACCCGGCCGGCCTGGTCCCCACTGGAACCTCGGGAAGCCACACACACTGCTAGATATACACAGAAATGCAGAATAACCCTCCCCTCATACAAATAATATGAACAGCCCACACACAAACATACACACAATCCCCACAAACGCAACACCACTAACAATCCATATACATGCAAACAACGCCGCATGCAGCTTCTCACATGCAATACCCCAAACAGCCCCCACACACTACCAAACACACAATGTGACATATCCATCCACACACAATTCCAAAAGCAGCCTTCATACACAGCTCACATTCATATGTATCATACACGATACCATAAACTACTAATGAACATATACAATATAATAGCTCATATACGCACAAATACAACGATACAAAGCAATTACAGTAAAAATAACACAAGCAGAATATGGCAGCATACACACCTCAATTTAAAAAAAAATAGGATCGGCACGCTACGGGACATCACAATCCTATATCGGCACAGTGCTGCTAAAAGGTTGCCTACCCCTGGGCTAGACGAATAACCCGATAATGAAGGACTACAAGCTTTCATTAGAAAAGCAAATAAACATGAAAGACCAATTATGCTGTATAAACTATATGTCAGTCTTTTGTAATTTTAAGGGAAAAAAATGTATCTAATGTGTGTTATTATTGTACTCTTGTAAAAACAATAAAAAATTATATTTGCAAAAAAAATTAAAATCCCAACTTGCTATCCTGTAAAATATAGCAATGCCAGCAAACGATTTCAACCTTTCTCTATCTAGTCACAAATGGATTAGCCTTTAGACTTGACTGTGATAATATGCAAAAACCAAAACAAACATGTACCTTACACACAAGTGTACACAGACAAAACTTAATAGGTTACTCAGGAGTCAGACTGTATTCACGAATACTAAGATGTGTTCCAGATCACTGGGAGCCGTCTCAGACTGGTGTCACCCACAAGTAACAGTCCAGAATAAAACTGCCTAGGCAGGTCCTGGAAGAGAGATGCTGTGATATAACGGTGACATTTCATTTTCTGTAGTATAGGTTCTTCCTCAAATGGTTCAAGGGGGCTAAAACGCATCCAGGTTTTCACAGCCCAATGCAAGGCTAATGGGTGATGTGAAAAATCTCGTTAGAGCTGGCAAAACATGTTTGAGGAATCTAGAGGCAGAAAAATCTTATCAGTTGCTCAGCATCTCATGTATGTACGTAGTGGGCATTGGATAGCATTCCCTTCATCCCCCATAAAACCATAATTTACCCCTTCAAATAACGACAGACAACTTCTTGGAGAAAACAGGCCACAGCATTTATTAACACAACCAAATACTGTATAACTCCTTTTAACATATAACGAAATAATAATCATAAATTATCATAAATTAACATAAAGAATTTGCATATAGTCATACAGTAACCAAAGAAACCGTCCTTGCCAATCTAACTTCCCCAAGGCTCTCACCTCGCCCCCTCGGCATAATAAAAACATATTCCTTTTCAGGGCTCCCCACCCACTCGGTGGGGCCCAACCATAATGCTCCCCACTGGTCGACTTACAACCCAGTGGGGACACGTCCAACCTGGTATCTCCTCCAGGTTCACCATAAGAGACAGGGGGAGGATGAGACCCGGCCATTATCCCCCTTTTTCATCTAATCTACCAAACCATCCCTTATTTGGCAAGGACACACCCCCGCCTCGCTGTGACAACCCCCCGGGCCCAAAACAGCAAAGGGAGGGTGGGCGGGAAACTTGTTGCTGGCCCGGCTCCTAAGTGGCACTGAGGTCAGTCTAATCTGTCACCACCCACTTCCTCACATCTCACACTCCCACATGTAGCATATAGCCAATCATGCTTTATCCATCCCACACTCATACATGTGCCCCTGTCCGTTAAGCTGCGCACTCTCCCTGGGGCCTGCACCATCTCTAGAGATCAATGAGGCAGGGCCGGATTAAGAGCCCAGTGGGCCTGGTGCTGATAATTATGATGGGCCTAATTACAAAATCTTATTGACAAAAAACACTAAAACAGTCCTACCTCCTAAGCGTCATGTATCTGATGGAGATGGTGCTGGAGGGAAACTCATAGGATGCAACTATGAGAAAACACAAACCCTTTGCTAATCTCACGCTTTCATCTTTCAAGTAAACCCATACCCCCTAACAGCAGTGTCCAGTAAAGCAGAAAGTCTATGGATGCGGTAAAAGGGTGGGCCACTGCCACAAATCACATAACCAGAACGTCCGAAAGGGCGAACATACACAAAAAGGGTGCATGTCTGTGTCCCCATGTCTCCCAGTCCCTTAGTGTCTGTGTCCCCATGTCTCCCAGTGTCCCCATGTCACTAGGACACGAGGGGACACTGGGAGACATGGGGCACTGAGACACTGTGATATATGTAGGGGGCACTGGAGACTTGATAAAGACCTGGGTACGGGTCAAAATGTTGCAGTGTCCAATAAACCTGCCTAAAGCTATCACAGTGAGTGCCTGAGATTTTTTTATTTTATACTAGGGGACACAGACACTACGGGCACTGAGAGACATGGGGCACTGAGAGACATGGGGCACTGAGACACTCTGATACATAGGGGACACTGATACCTAGGGGACATTAGAGACTTGATAAAGACCTGGGTAAAGGTCGAAACGTTGCGGTGTCCAATAAACCTGCCTAAATCTATTACAGTGAGTGCTTGAGATTTTTTCTTTTATACTAGGGGACACTGAGACACTAGGAGACATGGGGACATTGGAGGACTAGGGGACATTGGGAGACTAGGAAACACTAGGGACACTGGTACACTACAGACACCAGGGACACATGGGGATACTGAGATACTAGGGACACTGGCTGGGAGATGTGGGGACACTGGGAGTGCCCCATGTCTCCTAGGTCTCAAAGTCGCCCAGTGTCCCCATGTCTCCCTGTGTCCCCCAGTGTTTCCATGTCTCTCATTGTCCCCTAGTGTCTCAGTGTCCCCATGTCACCCAGTGTTCCCTAATGTTTGTATCCCCATGTCTTCCAGTGTCCCTTAGAGTCTGTGTCCCCATGTCTCCCAATGTCCCAATGTCACTAGGACACTAGGGGACACTTAGAGACATGGGGACACATGGTAACACTGGGAGACATGGGGCCACTGAGACACTAGGGACAGTGGCTGGGAGACATGGGGACACAGACTAGTGGCCACTGCGAGACATGGGGCCACTGTGTCCCTAGTGTCTCAGGGTCTCCATGTTCCCCAGTGTCCCAATGTCTCAGCATCCCCATGTCTTGGAGCTGCTGTCTGGACTCTCTGTGCAGAGCTGCTCCCCCGCGGATCAGTGAGTAGAGAGAGGCAGGGAGGGAGATGCCGTAACTTCTTATCACTGCCTCTGCCTCTGGCCGGCGCTGGTACTGCAGAATAATCTCTGTTTATACTGAGACAGACATTTGTATTGCCGGTATTACTGCAATAGGAAGCCTCAAATACCTGAGAAATACTTCTGATAAATACCTGGCAACCCTAAGAAATACATGAGAAATACCTGGCAACCCTAAGCGTAGTGTGTAAAAAAAAAAAATGTAAAAAAAAAAAAATGTAAAAAAAAAAATATATATATTTTTTTTTAAATCAATGGGCCTATTCCATGGGCCTGGGCCTGGAGCTGCAGCTCCATCAGCCCCTATGTTAATCCAGCCCTGCAATGAGGGGACAGAAAAGTGCACATAGAATTATGACAGAAACACTTTTTTTAACATACACCTATCATTGGCCCTTACCCAACCAAGCACATACTATTCTATATGCAATGATCAGAGATCTGAATGCATCTTCATCGGATTGTTTACCTACACTGTAAAGCAATACTGCAACAAAAATTTACTGAGATCAGAGAGAAAATAGATTTATAGTCTGCCCTGCATGGGAGAGCTGGCATAGGGGGGAATTGGGCAGTCTCAAATCATTCTACTGCAAATTAAATTAGTGGGAGGTGCTCTGGGATATCTGTTTGCACAGTGAGTGATCCTGACATAGCACCCTGTCTGGTATTGGGGGCAATGCGGTCTGTGGCCGGCACAGATCTCTGTGAATGTTCCGTCACTCTGTGAAGGGTCTCACTGATGGAGGTTACAGGGATACATAATGGCACACTGTGTAACTCCAGCCTCCCTGCAGTGATATCATAGAAACAACATTGATAGAATTCCAGTAATATAATAATCGGCACCGGGACAAACTGAACGTTACATACCAGACTATAATTCACTATACCATAATTCTAGTTTAGTGATTCTCTTCCATTTATCAGAAATAAAGACAGTACATTATCAGGCCGTCATGTTATATTTATTATGTAGGAGACAGATATATAATGAAACAAATGTATATGTTGAATTTTATTGGTAAATAATGCTGATTATGTGTGATTATTAAAGGGACACTCTAAGCACCATAACCACTTCATCATCTTGTAATGGTTTTACTGCTAGGAGACTATGGGCATTACCCCCAGGTTTAGTCAAACTGTCTTAAAGTGGCTTCACTAATACAAGTGCTGTCTGTGGCAGTGCCAGCGTAATTTCTGTATTATCAGTGAATTATCAGAGAGGAGTCTGGGGGTCAGAGAGAGCTCTAAACTGGTTTAACAAATAACAAAAACCAGAGGGAGGGCACCTATAAACTCAGATTACCATTACCACTACAAAGAGCTGCACTAACTGGTTTTGGTGATTAGAGTGCTACTTTCATTTAGAAATATTTTTTTTCTGCCTGTGAAGATTCAATTTGATATGTTTGATATGATTAATTCAAACAAACCAAATTAAATTTACCTTTTGTAAAGCATTCAGAGCAGGTTTTGTCGCAGCGATACACAGGCATTTTTTCATTAACTGATTTCATGCATTTCGCAAAACATATTTTATCGTTGTATACCAGGTCGTAAACAAATGCTTTGTTAGTGACCTTATGAAACTGGTCTAGTTTTGATACGATTTCATATGGCCCATTGGGTTTGGTACAATATGCTTGACACGGTGAGTTTAAAGTGAAGAATATTGCACATCCAGCAGGGGGCGCTTTGTTCAGTAGATTTTCTACCGGTGATACGGTTGACCCAGGAGCTGGATATAGAAGTCGATGTTCTGAGTGCTCTCTTTTATTGTTACCCAGTTCTTTATATGAAGCCATTACCATCCGCGATCCTTCATATATTTCACTTTCTTTGCTGAGAACTTTTTTACTAACATCATTGGCTTCATTTTTCAGAGCATCCTTTATATTTTGATCAGTCAGTTGTTCACATTCAGTCTTATCAAATTTAATCACGTAGGCGTACTGCTTTGTAATCCTGAATTAAGAGAGACACATTAAGAGAGGGATTAAAAAAGACAAATTTACAAGGTTTTTGAGATTACTAGAAAATATAAACATGGAATTGTATCCCACTAGGTTATAGTATTAATATTATAGAAGTGTAAGCTGCCGTTTTGGGGATTCTCTGCATGTATTACACATTGCTGTATATTGATTGATGTAACTGTGCTCACTGTAAAACATTATGTAACACAAATTGTATTTATCAGTAATCCTGTCTAAAGGGAAACGATATCATGTGATCTCCCTAAACTTTTTATTGTTAATAAATGAATGCATTATAATTACAGCATTTTGTTTATTATTTAACCATGAAATTGCTATTACCGTATATACTCGAGTATAAGACGAGTTTTTCAGCAAATTTTTTGTGCTGAAAAACCCCCACTCGTCTTATACTCGAGTCAATTGTCTGTATTATGGCAATTTACATTGCCATAATACAGACAAGGACCGGGGGCTGGCAGGAAGCTGTAACTTACCTTCACAGCAGCTCCTGTCAGCTCCCTTCTCTCACCTCCGGTCCGTGCAGCTCCTAGGTCAGCTCCCTCTGCAAGTCTCGTGGCCGCGCGGAGCGTTGCCACGGTAACCCGTGGCAACGCTCTGACCCCGCGGCTCTTGCGAGATTTGCAGAGGGAGCTGACATGGGAGCTGCACGGACCGGAGGTGAGAGAAGGGAGCTAACAGGAGCTGCTGTGAAGGTAAGTAAGAGCTCTCTGCCAGCCCCCTCCTACAGCCCATCCACTGGACCACCAGGGAGTGAGAGCCCCCCTCCATGGCCAGCTAACAACTAGGGAGGGGGGACGAAAAAAAATAAATATTAATAATAAAAAAATAATAAAATAAAAAAAATAATAATATAAGAGAAAAAAAAAATATTAAAATAATTAAAATAATATTAATTAAATAATAATAAAAAATGCCCACCCCCCACCAATTCTCTCCATCACACACACACACTGCACTCACACACACGCACTGCACTCACACACACACACTGCACTCACACACACACTGCATTCACACACACACTGCATTCATTATATACACACACTGCATTCATTATATACACACTGTAAATAAATATTCAATTAATATAATTTTTTTAGGATCTAATTTTATTTAGAAATTTACCAGTAACTGCTGCATTTCCCACCCTAGTCTTATACTCGAGTTGATACCGGAGAAACTGACGGAAGCCAAGCACAGAGAGATGGACACAGGTTTCTTCAGGAAGGAAGAGATTCTTCATTCGATTCACCGACCGGGACTCAGAGGGACTAATGTCACCAAAAAACAGCAAAGTCTGAGCCCTGATCATACAGTGTAGGTCCCTTATATAGGCATGTAGCTCCTCCTATAATCAGTTCAACCTACACATACTCTTATCCATCAACCGAATAGAGACTAAATTCCTGTTTGACCACATGGCTTGCCCAGCACAATGGAGGAGGGGAAATACTCGTATATCCTTTATTCCTACACTTGCTCCTTACACTTATGATTGTATCTTAGCTACGTGTAACTGACTAACTGATAAAACCAACATATGCAAGTGCACATACCACGTGGCAATCTTGTCCTAGTAAATTTATTTTTACTGAGATTCCACCACATTCCCCCCTTTGATGCTTCTAATATTTCACAATTCCAGATGCATCACTTAACCATAGTTTGCTTACACCTCAAGTTGCCATGAACCAGACCAGACTTTGCGACTCCCTAAAGATACGAATCCCTCAACATTCCTCTTCCTGTACTAATTCTCCCTGATTTAGAGCCTCATACCTATATATAGCCATTATCTGTGCAGCAGCCTTTCTCTCTGCTATATTTTCTATAATGCTCTGCACAGACCTAACTACCAAAGGAATCAGACATGGTAGGAGAAGGCACAGCATCAAAATTAGCATGACTCCACCTACCAATGCCTTAAGTCCTCCAAACTGCTCATACCAATTACCAAACCAACTACTTGGATTATACCCTTTCCATACCTGGGTAAGCACATGCGCTAGTTTAACCATATGGCTAGTAAGCTAAGCTATTGCTTGCCCTTCATCATCTATTTGAAGACAACAATTGCTTAGGTTAAACTTCCCACATACACCTCCCTCTACTGCCAATAGGTAATCCAAGGCTAATCTATTTTGGTAAACGGCTGTCCTCATCCTAGTATTATTTTTCGCTAGGAGATTGAGCGCTTGCGATGTTTCATTGGTAATTATCTCAACCACTGCCTGTAACCTTATAATACGGTTGAGCATATATATTGGGGTTCTATATCCAAAAGTACCATCCTCTGCCCACGTAGCTGGCCCATAATAATCTATAATACGCTGGGGAGGTCACTCGTTATCTTCCCAGGTACCTATCTCTAGGGGTCCCCTTTTCTTTCTATGATTCACATCATATACCTTAACTCCCAAAGTCTCTCCTGTTTCAATAGGCAACAAGAAGAAGGATGGTTTGAGCATACCTAACACACATGCCCCTTCCCAGTCCTGTGGTAACTCCGAATAGGCTTTCTTACCACAGATCCAGTACAAATTTGCTGGGGCTTTCCAACTCGATGTAGCAGATAGGTCAAACCACACATCCTTTAAATTGGTATAACTTGCAAACGGGTTAGGTGGTTCTGAGACATTTGAAGCTGACCACCAAGTTGTATTCTTTGTATCATCATCATAAGCTTTTTGCCCTAGACAAGTCAATTCTCCTACAGATGTATTAAACATTATTCCTTTCCTTGCTATGCAAACATAACCTATAATGCAGGTCTTTAATCGCCACTCAGATTTACCTCTAACACTCATTTGATAATCAGCTTGAGAAGATGTTATCTGTTCAATTGTCTCAGAACCGGAATACATTACCTCCTTTGCTTCCCAGGGCCATTGGTCTCCCATATTAGTACCTCCACAACCATAGCAGTTTGTTACATTAAGACTACCGGTAATACTCTCGGCTAGATCAATAAACAAGTTCTTAGCATTATGGGGGATCTTATTCTCTACACTCATCTCCTCGTAGAAAGAATGGAAAACCTGATGAGTCTGGGCTGCCACAGTATCGGTCTCTATCCCTATAAATAATATTGTCCCAGGATCCAAACCTGTCCCATATATCTGGAACCCAAATAAGTTTCCGAACCTATCTATAAACTGTTCAGGATTATTAATAAGTATATGGACTGGGTTACACTCCATAGACTTACAATATGGTTTGGTAGGCAACTTAGTAACAATCATATTCTTATCTACTGTCTGTCCCCAAGTTGCCCACCCTACACAAGACCAATATGGACAATAATTCTAATTCTTATTTGGGCATTTTGGATCTATATACTTGTTCTTACTACTGGGGCAAATATACTTATCATTAGACCCATACGTTCTTTCCCATTTAAGATCCCCGCATACATTCCACGGTTTTCTACCACTTGATATCGCCTTACATGCATCAAATAGCAGAACACCCGAAGAATGTACGGTTTCTAGTATTGTCTTATTTATTAGGGTCCCCTGTGAGTCTCCATTCCGAAGGGTCAACCAAATTGTATGGGGTTGATACTCTGGACTAAAACACTTAGGTTCTCCTACTCCTAAATGGCATATACTATAATCTGGGAAATATGATTGCCTGTTTTTGTAGTCTTAATGCAAACCTCGCAGCCTGGTGTGTCGGTACCTCTACCTTCCTGAATATTTAAAAACACAAATATACATATTATCAAATGCATTTCGCCTGACATCTTTATCCTAATTCTTCATCCGTGCGATGGCACCTCAGCTTCCAGGATGTAAGGGCTGCAAGGAATGGAGTCCTTCAAGTCCTCTCTTCCCTTCACAGAGGTCCCTTCAAGACACTCTGGCTATGTACGTGGGTAGGTGGTCCGGCTTTATCATGGCCGTCAAAACACCTACTTGCTGATCTCTTTGTTTACTCTTGAAGTCCCAATATCTCCTCGTCACTCGCTTTAACCGGATCTTGCAGGGATTCTCTGGATCTGGTGTAGCTTGCCAAGAATCTACTGCTGCTGGTTTAACCCTGGAGTGATGAATCCACGGAGTCACTTCAGCCACCTTTATAGCTGTAGGGGTAGACAAAAGAACAACATAAGGACCCCTCCACTTTGGCCCCAACGGTACACTGTTCTACTCCTTTATCCAAACTTGATCTCCTGGATGATAACAATGGACAGGTGGATAAATATTCACAGGTAATCTATCTTGTACCAATTTCTGTACCTCCTCCATAGTTTTACCCAACTCTACAACCTGCTGCCGGGTAATTCCTTCTGCCAACTGACTTAAATCCCCCCTTAAGTTACCAAGTACAGGAGGTGGACGCCCATACATAATTTCAAAAGGTGAGAGACCCATCCTTCTGGTAGGTGTACTACGAATGCGTAACAGAGTTATTGGCAAAAGAACATTCCATTTAAGTTGAGTTTCTTGACACATCTTTTCCAATTGGTTCTTAATAGTTCTGTTCATCCTTTCCACTTTCCCCAAACTCTGAGGTCTATATGCCGTATGAAGCTTCCACTTAATACCAAGCATATGAGTTAGTTGTTGTAGGCACTGGTGAACAAAGGCTGGACCATTATCCGATCCTATAGAACATGGTAGTACATATCGGGGTATTATTTCTCGCAACAGAAATCGCACAACTTCTCCTGCTTTCTCTGTACGAGTAGGACATGCTTCGACCCAACCTGAGTAGGTACACACAACCACTAGTAGGTAGCGATGTCCGCCGGATTTAGGCATTACTGTATAGTCTATTTGGAGATCGGATATAGGGAGTCCTCCCATATACTGGACTCCCGGTGGTTTCACTGGACCTTGCCATGCGTTGTTCTTGGCACATATCACACATCTTCGTACAATGGCTTGAGTCAAGTTGGACAATTTTGGTATGTAGAAATGCTTCCTAAGAGATTCTTCCATACTATCTCTTCCGAAATGTGTCCCGTTATGATAATTCTGGACAATTTCTACAGCTAGCGATGCTGGAATAACTATTCTTCCATCTTCTAACTGATACCAATTGTTCTCCAGGTACTTCCCAGTTTCGGTTTTTAACCACTTTTCTTCTTGAGCTGTATAAACTGGAGTCCATTGAGACAGAGGGGTCGGTATGAGAGCAGCTATATGTTCCACATACTCCTGTTTTCCTGATTCAGCGGCACGCTTGGCTGCATTATCTGCCATCCGATTTCCTTTTGTTACATCACCATCACCTTTCAGTTGCACTCGACAATGTATGATACCAACTTCTTTCGGTTCCCACACGGCTTCCAGTAGTTGTAATATCTCAGCTGGGGCATGAGTGGTTAAAAACGCATACTTGGAGTCCGTGTAGATGTTCACCCTTAAACCTTCAGCCAATTGTAACGCTCGTGTGAGTGCGATTAGTTCTGCCTTCTGTGCCGATGTTCCTTTTGACAATGGCCGAGCTTCTATCACCTTGTCTATGGTTGTCACTGCATATCCTGCATAGCAAATCCCTTCTTTCACATAAATACTGCCGTCCGTATAGTACTGGACATCAGGGTTCTGGATGGGAAAATCACGAAGGTCCGGTCTACTTGAAAACACTTCATCCATCACCTCCAGGCAATCATGTTGACTCTTAGTAGGTTGTGGCAAAAGGGTAGCTGGATTCAAGGTATTAACAGTCTCTAGATGCACTCTCGGGTTTTCACATAACATAGCTTGATACTTAGTCATGCGGCTATTGCTAAACCAATGATTGCCTTTATAGTCTAGCAGCGTCTGTACTGCGTGTGGGACTCGCACGTAGAGTTCCTGACCCAGAGTGAGCTTATCAGCTTCGGCTACCAGCAGGGCGGCGGCAGCTACGGCTCTTAGACAAGGTGGAAGACCACTGGCCACTGCATCCAATTGTTTGGACATATATGCAACAGGTCGTTGCCATGATCCCAAGTACTGTGTCAATACTCCCACAGCCATTCTTCTTTGCTCGTGTACATATAAGTAGAATGGGCGTGTATGATCAGGTAGACCTAATGCTGGGGCGCTCATCAATGCCTTCTTCACATCTTCAAATGCCATTTGCTGTACGGGGGTCCACAGGAAGGGATCCTGTTCTGTACCTTTTATAGCCACATAAAGAGGTTTCGCCAATATCGCATAACTGGGAATCCATATCAAACAGAAGCCTGCTGCCCCCAAGAACTCTCGCACTTGTCTTCTATTCTTGGGTATTGGTATTTGGCATACAGCTTCTTTTCTCTCTGGCCCCATTATCCTTTGACCTTCAGAGATGGAATCCTAGATACTTGACAGTTGGCTGACACAACTGGGCTTTCTTCCGTGACACCTTGTATCCTGCCTTCCAAAGAATGTGCAGAAGATCATGTGTTGCTTGCTGACATATCTCTCTTGTAACTGCCGCTATCAACAAATCATCTACGTATTGTAATAGTACACATTCTCCTGGGATGGACTTGAAATCCAGTAAGTCTTGACTTAAAGCTGATCCAAATAGGGTAGGGGAATTTTTAAACCCTTGGGGCAGCCTTGTCCAAGTCATCTGGCGTTTCAAGCCCGTTTTCCCATTGGAATGCAAAGAGACACTTGCTTTCCGCAGCAATTCGTAGGCAAAAGAAGGCATCTTTGAGATCCAAAACTGTGAAGTAGGTAGCCCCGCCCGGAATTAAAGCAAGCAGTTTATATGGATTGGGCACAACTGGATGTATACTTACTACTGCATCATTGACTGCTCTCAAGTCCTGCACAGGGCGATACTCATCTGTACCGGGCTTTTGAACAGGCAACAATGGGGTGTTCCAGGGGAAAGTACAGAATTTTAGGATACCATACCTTATGAACTCATCCAAATACGATTGTATGTTCTTCTTGGCCTTTTGTGGGATGTGATATTGTCTTAAGCTCACTGGATACACCCCAAGCTTTAGTTCGATACAAATTGGTGGGATATTACGAGCAAGTCCTGGTGGGTTATTCTCTGCCCACACTCCTGGTATATTGAACAAGGATTCATCACTCAGGGTTTTGGCTAGTCAACACTGTATAAAGTCGCCACTCTTCTTCCTTTGGTACAGATATTGTCATTATACCTGAGGGTCCATTGAACTTCAAAGATGTTGTTCCGTTAGGTAGAAATGTTATCTGTGCTTGTAATTTCGACAACAAATCACGTCCTAGTAGTTGGACTGGACATTCAGGCATATAAAGGAACTGGTGTTTCACTATGTGGCCTCCCAATGTACAGAGTCGACTTTTAAGAATCGGTTTAGCGGCACTCCTTCCAGTTGCTCCAATTACGGTGATAGTTCTTCCTGAAGGAGGAGCGACTAGGTCAGTCACCACCGAATGTTCAGCACCAGTATCGATCATGAACGCACTCCTTTTTCCCCCTATTGCTACATCGACCATAGGCTCCGCTCGGCCAAGGGGGATGGAGCCCGGTCGGTATCAATAGTCCTCCATGACTGTGTCAGCCAAACCGACAAAGTCCCTATCCTCTCTCTCGCGGGGTCTCTGCGCTGCTGGGTAATATCTATCTCCACTAACACTTCCTCTATTATTCCCACTATTTCCTCCAGGACCTCCTCGACCTCCTCTACCTCTCGCTCTACTTCTATAATTACTGCTATATCCTGCCCTAGGTCTGTCTCTCTCATACTGTTCACTTCGTGGACACTCACTTCTTCAATGCCCTTCTTCCCTACAGTACGCGCATTGGTTCCTACTCAAAGGTTCCCCATTCCACGTATTCTCACCTTTATCTGTTCCCCTATATACTTCCTTTTCCCTTCTATCTACGCCTGCGATAGCTACTGCTAGCATATCTGCTTTCCTACGCATCTTTCGCTCTTCCTCCTTCTTCGTCTCTGTCTCCCTTCATATAGACCTTATTTGCTATTTCCATTAGTTGGGTTATGGACATCCCTACAAACCCTTCTAACTTCTGTAGCTTGCGCTTTATATCTCCGTAGGCTTGGCTGACAAAGGCAGAGTTAACCATTCGGGAATTCTCAGGAGCCTCTGGATTAAAGGGGGTATACAAACGGTATGCCTCCAATAATCGGTCATAAAAGTCACTGGGCGATTCATCACATTTCTGTAATACCTCAGCCGTCTTAGACATATTAATCGCCTTTTTTCCTACGGCTTTCATGCCAACAATAATAGCGTCCCTGTATGCTTTTAAATGGGCCATATCTGCGCCATTGACATTCCACTCCGGATCAGTATTTGGATAATGTGCTGTGACCCATGCTGCTGGGTTGGCCTGATTTTGTGTACGGGCCACTTCTTCCAGCGCTTTAATTGCCGCTTGGTTTATCCGTGTCCTTTCCTCGTTGTTAAACAATGTCATAAGCAGTTGCTGGCAATCAGCCCAAGTGGGATTATGTGTCTGGACTATGGAGGTAAACAAATCCGTCATGGCTTGAGGTTTATCAGTGTATGAAGAGTTATGGGTCTTCCAGTTAAATAGATCAGTAGTAGTGAAGGGAACATAGACGAATACAGGATCAGTGTGTTGTAACTGGCCGTCACCATTAATGTGTGTCGGGCCTGGTGTCAGTCGGAGACGCATTTGATAATGTCGGGGTTGGAAGGTACCGGTCAGTTGTCAGGTTAGTATGGGGCTTCGTTTAGAAACGTCAGTTAGGGGTTCCGGTCGAGGGGTAGTAAGACGAGGGTGTCAGGGTACCTGAAGTCTCTACCTCGGAGGAGGTTAGACTTCCCGACGGCCGTTCTCTCAGCGGGGCTGATTCATCCAATCCTCACAGCTCTCATAGTCATTCCCACGCCGGCCGCGAGAGCCCCGCTTCCTTTTATGACACGACGCTCAGGAGCCGACGTCATGACGCCAATCACATCCCGACCTGTCAATCTAGTTCGGAACAACGAATCAGGGCTCGGCAAGGGCGGAGTCATCAATTAAAGAACCAGGGTATAAAAGAGGGATGTGTGTAATGGTTCATTGCCCTGTCGTGGTTCTAGCTTGTCTGGTTCCTCAGTGCTCTTATGTCTATTGTTCTATTTGGTTTTGACTCGGCTTGTACTATCGTTCCTGTTTACCTCTCGTGTCCTTTGACCTCGGCTTGTCTCTCGCTTACCTGTTCTCTCGTTCCCTCGACCTCGGCTTGTCTCTGACCATTCTTTGCTTTCTCCTTACGTTAGTCCGGCCATTCTAAGGTCTGGTATATGTACTCCTCTCCTGTTTGTACTCTGCGTGTTGGATCCCTGTCCCGATCCTGACATTACGACAGGGCCATGGATCCTGCAGGTACAAACGCTCAGCTTGGTCCGCCTGACTCGAGGTTTGAAGCCATGGACCATAGAATGGACCAAATGGCCCTAGCGCTGCAAGCATTACTGTCCCATCCGAGTAATCAAGCAGAGGAGATGCGTACTCCATCTATCTCTCTTGCTAACACAGGCCTAGAGGTAGCCACAGTGGGAACTTCTTCCCGTGTTACTTCCCCTTTACGGTATGGCGGTGCTCCGGATACCTGTCGAGGTTTCCTAAACCAGATAGGGATTCATTTTGAATTACAACCCCGCGCCTACCCTACTGACAGGGCGAAGGTTGGATTCATAATCTCGCTACTCATTGACAAAGCTCTTAGATGGGCTAACCCTCTGTGGTAAAATGATAATCCAGTAGTCTATAACTATAATGCGTTTATTACTACCTTTAGGAGGACTTTTGATCCCCCAGGGAGAAAGGCCAGTGCAGCTAGATTACTATTACATCTTAGACAGCATAGTTTAACCCTTGTAGATTATGCGCTAGAGTTCAGATCCTTGGCGGCAGAGGTCAAGTGGAATGAACAAGCCTATATGGACGTATTTCTGAACGGATTATCAGATGCGATCTTAGACGAGGTTGCCACAAGGGATCTTCCTGAAAATTTAGAGGAATTAATTTCATTTATTTCTCGTATAGATGAACGCATGAGACAGAGGCAGAACACTCGTGATAATGGTTATAGACCTTCCTTAAGATTAACTCCCGCATTTCAGAATTCTGAATCTACTATACTAGCTCTCCCGGAACCTATGCAAATTGGTAACACTCGCCTTTCAGAGAATGAAAGACAATATAGGAGAAGGGAGGGTCGGTGTATGTATTGTGGAGTAGGCGGTCACTTACGCCTAAATTGCCCTAACCGTCCGGGAAACGCTCGCACCTAAGTTTCTCCAGAGGACAGGCCTTGGGTGTTTCTATTTTGTCCTCTACATATGATTACAGGGATCATAGGTTACTACTACAGGTTTCTTTAACTTGGGAAAAGGGAGTACTTAAAGCTATGGCATTAATAGATTCCGGAGCAGCTGAAAGCTTTATTGATCAAACCTTTGTCAAAAACCACTCTATCCCATCTCAGCTAAAGGAGACTCCATGGGCCGTTGAGGCCATAGATGGTAGACCTTTATCAGATCCTGTGATTTCTCGTGAAACTATACAAGTTAAGTTAACCATTGGTATTTTACACGAGGAGGAGATTTCTCTCATGCTTATCTCATCCCCTTCAGTTCCTATAGTTTTGGGGTATCCCTGGCTTAAAAAGCATAACCCTACTATTGATTGGGAGCATGGTGAAATAGTCTCTTGGGGTCAGGGTTGCCAGAAAGGTTGTGTACAGAAAGTCTCACCATTGTGCGTAGTGGACACACCTAGTAACTCTAACAAGCCCACAGATTTACAGATACCTTCCCAGTACCAGGATTTAAAGGCAGTCTTTGATAAGAGGAAGGCTGATACCTTACCCCCACACCGGTCCTTTGATTGTAAGATTAATCTCCTACCTGGTACTATGCCTCCGAGGGGCAATGTATATCCTCTATCCACTAAGGAGAACTTAGTCTTAGAGTACATTCAGGAGAATCTTGACAAAGGATTTATTAGGAGATCCTCTTCTCCAGCCGGAGCCAGTTTCTTTTTTGTAGATAAAAAAGACGGCACACTACGGCCTTGCATTGATTATCGGGGCTTGAATAAGATAACTATCAGAAATGCTTATTTGATTCCCCTAATTACTGAGCTATTTGATCGCCTTAAAGGCTCTAAGATTTTTACCAAGTTAGATCTGAGGGGAGCTTATAACTTGGTGAGAATTCAGCAGGGCGATGAATGGAAAACGGCTTTCAATACCCGGTATGGCCACTATGAGTACACGGTAATGCCCTTCGGGCTTTGCAATGCCCCTGCTGTATTCCAGGACTTGATTAATGGGGTTCTTAGGGAATTTCAACATGAATGTGTTATAGTTTATTTGGATGATATACTAATACACTCTAAAGAGCCTGAGATTCATCACAAACAAGTCAGAAGGGTATTGCACAAACTCCTACAGCATGGGTTGTATTGCAAGTTGGAGAAGGGTAGCTTCGACCAATCTCAGGTAAACTTTCTTGGTTACGTTATTTCTGGTGAGGGGTTTAAGATGGACCCTGTTAAACTCCAATCTATCTTGGATTGGCCATTGCCCAAGGGACTCAAGGCCATTCAGAGGTTTATCGGATTCTCGAATTACTACAGGCGCTTCATTAAGGGGTACTCATCTATTATTGCTCCTATTACCAACATGACTAAACAGGGTGCTGATACTAAGACATGGTCCCCGGAGGCGCTTGTTGCTTTCAGTACACTCAAGGAACAGTTTGCCTCAGCACCGATATTAGTTCATCCAGACACATCTTTGCCTTTCTTACTCGAGGTAGACGCCTCAGAGACAGGTGTAGGCGCTATTCTGTCCCAAAGGTTAAGTTTGAATAAACCACTGCATCCTTGTGTTTTTTTTTCCAGGAAATTGTCTGGGCCTGAGAGCAGGTATGATATTGGTGACAGGGAACTGTTAGCGGTAATTTTGGCTTTAAAGGAGTGGAGACATTTGTTGGAAGGGACTTTACACCCGGTTACTATTTTGACGGATCACAAGAATTTGTCATATATAGGGGAAGCCAAGCGATTATCTGCCAGGCAGGCTCGTTGGTCTTTGTTCCTTACTCATTTCAACTATGTTCTCACTTATAGACCTGGTTCTAAGAACTCTAAGGCCGATGCATTGTCCCGCCAACATGAACCTTCTACTATGCCTGATATGGTTTTTTCTTCTATAGTTCCCAAGCGTAATATTATTGCCAGCACTAGCATCAAGATTCACTCTCCGTTGCTGGATGAGATCAAGAAGTTACAACATCTGGCACCCGGACCTATTCCGGGGGACCGTTACTTCGTTCCTCCTAAACTCCAACTGGAACTTATGCAGTGTTTTCATAACAGTAAATTTGACGGACATCCTGGCATACGCAAGTCATGTTCTCTGATTTCTAAAGATTTCTGGTGGCCTTCATTACGTAAGGATCTTAAGGAATTCGTCGGGGCATGTGATGTCTGTATGAGGACTAAACAACCTCATACGCTTCCATGTGGGCTTTTGCACCCCCTAGAAATTCCTGTGAAACCATGGTCCTGTCTGGCTATAGACTTCATCGTTGATTTACCGGTTTCTAAAAAACATACGGTTATCCTCACAGTAATTGACAGGTTTACCAAAATGGCTCATTTTGTACCTCTGCTCAAATTGCCCTCTTCTCCCAAATTGGCTGAAATTTTTGCGAGGGAGATTTTTCATTTACATGGGATTCCTTCTGAAATCGTTTCTGATAGAGGTTCCCAATTTGTTTCCCGGTTTTGGAGATCCTTGTGTTCCCAGCTTGCGTTGTTTTGTTTCTGAACACCAGGACGATTGGGTCGGTCTGATTCCTTGGGCGGAGTTTGCGCACAATGTGGCAAAACCAACCTCGCCACTGGGCCCTGGAGAAGCCTGTTTGCTAGCCTCCTACCTACTGACTATGGCCCCTGGGTTATTTGGGGCATATTGTACTTTATATGGCGGCTACTGGCCCTTTAAGCACAGTGAATGGTATTTTATTGTACTGCTGCTGGCCCTTTAAGAACTGTCTGGGGACATATTGAGACTTTGGGTAACAATACCCTTTAAGACTATGGCCCCTGAAAACGTATGGACTTTTATTTGGTGAGTATGGCCCTTTAAGAACCGGCTGGGGACATCTTGTAACTTTGGTGAACAATGTCCCTTTAAGACTATGTCCCCAGACCTGTAAAATAACTTGTTCCTGGCTTTCCCCCACTTGGTTCAGTAAATAGGGCTTACTGAACCAAGTACCACACAGGCGGACCACCCAGAAGCTAAAGTGTGCAGGCAATTTACCTCCCAGGCTGTGAGGTTAGGTTAATTGCAGGTGGCGGCGGCCATCTTTGTTCAGTCGAACGCGGTCAGCGGTATATGCTAAAGATTCTGTGGAACTGAAATCGGCTACACATTCTGCCGAACACCGCTGACCCTTACCTTCTTCCATACTGAACTTGCAGCTCCAGAGACTAAGTCCCGTTCGAAATGGGACTTAGTCGTTTTTTCGCATGAAATTGACCGGCCGCACAGCCCAAATCTATGGAACTGTTTTGGGCAGGAAAACGTGCTTGCGGTCGGTCATAAAGGGACCTCCAGCTAACTTTTGATCCACTGGAGGGATTTGGCTGATTTTTGGAAGGGTGTATGTTTAAAGTGTGCTGATTCTAAATATGCAGTTGTTAGGAAGATTGGATGTATGGATTTAAAGTTATAGCACATGTATAAAAACTGTAGTTTTCCTGGCTGTAATAATTATGTTAACTGGTTATCTGAGGGGAGGGGATGTGTGGGTGGAACCATGTATGTGATTGGTTATTTTATGCCTCCCCCTGGGTGTGGCCTGTAAGTGTACAAGTGTAATAAAAGCCAGGCTGGATGAGCCAGTCCAGAGTTCCTGTTTTACCCTCAAAGTGATGTGTCGTCTCATTATTGGGGGGAAGGATTTATTGAGTGCTGTTCCAGTTGACTGCTAGGAGTACAAGCCTATTCGTATGGTTCCTATTCAATGGTCTACAGCATTCATATGCTTGGGAGAATTTAAAGGTTTCTCGGATTCGGTGATTGTGGTGTCTGCCAGAGTGCTTGGAGTCCTCAGGAAGCACTAGGAGCATCCATTAACGGAGGTACCCAGTCGGGGTGCCAGGCGATCCGTTACACACAACAACAGTGTTTGCGATTCTACTCGTTCTAGCCCCTTTTTCATGAATTATGGCTTTCATCCTTCCGTTCTTCCGTCGGCCTCCCCCTCCCAGGGGATACCGTCGGTTGATATTCATGTTGCCAATCTGAGAAAGTTGTGGGATCAGACTCGACAAATCCTTATTCATAATTCCATGGTGTCCAAACGACACGCTGACAAACGCAGAAGGGTGGCTCCTGTATTCTCTCCGGGTGATAGGGTATGGTTGAGTACCAGAAACATCCGCTTGAAAGTTCCTTCCATGAAATTTGCTCCTCGTTACATAGGCCCTTACAGGGTTCTGTCTCGGATAAATCCTGTTGCATATCGTCTGGCTCTTCCGCCTGCTTTACGCATCCCGAACTCCTTTCATGTTTCTTTATTGAAGCCTTTGGTATGTAACAGATTTTCCTCCACTGTGCCTTCCCCTCGTTCTGTCCAGGTTGAGGGTCAGGAGGAGTATGAGATCAATTCCATCCTCGATTCTCGGATTTCTCGGGGGAAGGTGCAATATCTTGTTGACTGGAAAGGATATGGTCCTGAGGAGAGGTCTTGGGTGGTCCAAGAGGATGTGCATGCTCCTCGCCTTCTCAGGGCTTTTCATGCTCGCTTTCCGTGTCGCCCCGGTTCCTTCCGCCCGGTGGGCGTTTCTGAGGGGGGGGGTACTGTCAGGGTACCTGAAGTCTCTACCTCGGAGGAGGTTAGACTTCCCGACGGCCGTTCTCTCAGCGGGGCTGATTCATCCAATCCTCACAGCTCTCATAGTCATTCCCACGCCAGCCGCGAGAGCCCCGCTTCCTTTTATGACACGACGCTCAGGAGCCGACGTCATGACGGCAATCACATCCCGACCTGTCAATCTAGTTCGGAACAACGAATCAGGGCTCGGCAAGGGCGGAGTCATCAATTAAAGAACCAGGGTATAAAAGAGGGATGTGTGTAATGGTTCATTGCCCTGTTCTAGCTTGTCTGGTTCCTCAGTGCTCTTATGTCTATTGTTCTATTTGGTTTTGACTCGGCTTGTACTATTGTTCCTGTTTACCTCTCGTGTCCTTTGACCTCGGCTTGTCTCTCGCTTACCTGTTCTCTCGTTCCCTCGACCTCGGCTTGTCTCTGACCATTCTTTGCTTTCTCCTTACGTTAGTCCGGCCATTCTAAGGTCCGGTATACGTACTCCTCTCCTGTTCGTACTCTGCGTGTTGGATCCCTGTCCCGATCCTGACAGAGGGGAAGGGGACGCTTTACTGAGGGGGAGATCAGTGAGTAAAATATTCCGGGCCGGGCTAGGAGGAGCCTGACCAGGAACTAGATATGACATCAAATCTGGATAGGTGGGGTTAACGGAGGTAGGTACCGGAAGGGGAGGGTTTAAAACAAGAGGGCTGGGCTCTGAGCTAGAGGAGGGGGTAGGTGGGGACAACGGGGCAAGGGGAGTAGCGTTACCAACAGCACCTCCTCTTCCTGTGAAGGAGGAGTAAGGGGGCGGCATGGGGATCTCGGATTCAGGAGGCGTGTCCAAAATGGGCGTAATTACGGCCTTATTGGACAAGCGAGTTCTGGCCACCATGAGGCGACATTGTTCCTCGTGGCATACCCGGATCCATTTTGGCAAGTCATTTACGGCCTGCTTCCAACAGTCAATATACGGAAACTGGCCGCAAAGTTCAGGCCTACCTGATACAGCCACGTGTACACGCTGTACCAGATTAGGATCCAAACTGCTACGTGGTGGCCATGCAGCCACCAAAGTAGGCCATTCCCTACTACATAAAGTAGTCAGGCGTGTTGGAGATATTTTTACCCCAAAATCATACACAGTGTATCCCTTTTTAAAGTTTTTCAACATACATCCTAAGGGATCCATAACCGTTGAATCTGACGCACCCATACTAACAATGAAGCGTTGTCTCCAACAGAAACTAAACAAACACACTTCCAACGGTCACACCCGTTCCCTTGGCAACAGCACCACGTGGTACAGTTACTAGGTGAAACGCACACAACAAATCATACAGGGAATTCCCGTACACACACAGCTGTTACACCAGTCACTAAATAACTATTACTGCGCCTCTTGGCGAAACTATACAGTCACCCACGCTATAATTCCCTATATCTGAATTACCCGTCTATAACATACCCCAGTAACATTGTCTTTACAAACAGTAGTTATAGTACGGTTAGCATTGGTTAGAGTACAATTTAAAGTCACATTTCAATTAGTAGTGGTTATGGTGTTAAACATACAACATGGACGACAGTTATTAGTAGTTATTTACAGTATCAGTAATTATACATGGTTATGGTACCGTGCGCTATAATACAGTTACACACTATTCACACTCTCGCTAGACGGCAGAGCTCACGCTATCTAGCAAGATATACACGCTACTACAACAATCTTTAACACATTTACAATTCCCAACTAATCTATTGGCCAGTACCTCAATG
Organism: Pelobates fuscus; assembly: GCF_036172605.1. Lineage (NCBI taxonomy): Eukaryota > Metazoa > Chordata > Amphibia > Anura > Pelobatidae > Pelobates > Pelobates fuscus. The sequence goes on along the minus strand of NC_086318.1, from coordinate 11,686,312 downwards.
GACTACCTAAAACTATTTACATCCGTTTTGGTTAGCCACGCTGCCCAAGCACCACATATAGCGAACTAGAGGGCGGAATTTACAACAGCACCCTCTTAGTCTATATACTCTATCAAAAATCTAGTGGGTTCCAAATTTACACGCCTTCCCACTTAGCCAATATAGGTTGAGATCTAGCGGACCGAATTTACACAGACGCCGCTTAGTCTCGCGGTCCCTCCGACCTAGCGAACGTAATATACACCCTAGAACGCTAGTCTAGACAAGACACCGGGGTCCGGCTTGGGCTATTTACACAGAACCCAGCCTGACTCCAAACCAAAATTAAACGGGCTGACTACAGGGCGTTTAATTGAGCGGTGCGCCTTCGCTCCTTCCCTCCACTGGAGGGGGCAGATTCCATACACAAATAACCCCTTATGGGCCTACCGCACAATCGGTATCCAATACCCCTAGTGGGTCCACCGTCTAAAACAGTAGTCGTCTTACCTCCTCGTTCCTGAACCTGAGTTCACACTCATCGACGGGGGCACCCCAGCACTTACTACGTAGAGGCCGATGATCTCCTGGACAACAGACCAGTGGCGCCGAGACGAAGGGAGGTCCACGCAGAAGTTCAGGGGTGCAGCCGTAGAGAGCGTGGGCAAAGATAGACCATCTCACGCCTCTGCTTCTCAGCTACTGTTGAACGATGAGCTTCCCGGCCAATTGCACCAAATGATACCGGAGAAACTGACGGAAGCCAAGCACAGAGAGATGGACACAGGTTTCTTCAGGAAGGAAGAGATTCTTTATTCGATTCACCGACCGGGACTCAGAGGGACTAATGTCACCAAAAAACAGCAAAGTCTGAGCCCTGATCATACAGTGTAGGTCCCTTATATAGGCATGTAGCTCCTCCCATAATCAGTTCAACCTACACATACTCTTATCCATCAACCGAATAGAGACTAAATTCCTGTTTGACCACATGGCTTGCCCAGCACAATGGAGGAGGGGAAATACTCGTATATCCTGTATTCCTACACTTGCTCCTTACACTACTGATTGTATCTTAGCTACGTGTAACTGACTAACTGATACACCAACATATGCAAGTGCACATACCACGTGGCAATCTTGTCCTAGTAAATTTATTTTTACTGAGATTCCACCACAGAGTCAATAAGTTTTCCCAGTTTTTTGGGGTAAAATTAGGGGCCTTGGCTTATATTCGGGTCGGCTTATACTCGAGTATATAAAGTATATTAAATTTCCGTGCATTCTGTGTATCATTGCTTTAAATTAAAAACCTGGTAGTAAAGTTATTTAACGCAAAACATGCCCAGACGCGTGCAAGCACATTGTAAGCAGCCGATCAGTGGATTATTTGAAGGTCTATATTTCCTAGAAAATAAATATTATTCCATCACTACATCCACAGCGACAAACAGTAAAACGGAAACAGATCCCTACCCGTATGTCTGGCTGACATAATCCGTTACCCTTTTTAATTGTTCATTCGTAAATCCGGTCACTGTTGATGTCGAGCTCCAGTAACAGAACAGGAGGCAGAGAACGGGCAACTTCCACACCTGGAATCACAACAATTATTTTATTCTCCTCGTTACTAATGGAAGGAATAATTCATGGAGGGTATAACGGGATCTCCTAATGGAAACAGGCCTGTTTACATGGTGTGTTCAATAAAAACATGGCAACATTTCATTCTTTGTGTGTTATTAGTTTAAGCAGACTTTTATTGTCTATTGTTGTGACTTAGATGATGATCAGATCACATTTTATGACCAATTTGTGCAGAAATCCATATCATTCCAAAGGGTTCACATACTTTTTCTTGCAACTGTATATATAGCCCTATTCCCTATTCTCACAGTGTGTTTCCCTAAGTGTGTGTCAGGAGAGACCACTGAGGAACGGGGGGAGCAGAGAGACAACTAAGGAAATGGGGGAGGAGTGGAGAGACCACCAAGGGACAGTGGGTTAGGAGAGACCACTAAGGGATGGAGGGAAGGAGAGGATAAACCACTAAGGGACAGAAGAGGGTTGAGAGGAGAGACTACTAATGTACGGGGGGGAGGAAGAGACCACAAAGGGGCAGGGGGCGTGAGGAGAGACCACTAAGGGAAAAGGGTGATGGAGAGGAGAGACCACTAAGGTACAGGGGAGGAGAGAAATGAGAGACCACTAAGGGACAGAGGGCAGATGGGCTACTAAGGAACAGGGAGAGAGGAGAGACTACTAAGGGACATGAGGCAAAGGAGAGCACTAAGGGACAGGGGGCAGGGGACACAAAGCTTAAATGAAAACACACAATAAATTAACAAAATAAATATAATAATAAAAACAAAGAGCTACCCCCTTCTCAGCCCAGGCAAGAATTAGTCCCTATCCTACCCAACAAACTCTCACACTACACACACACATACATAATGCATCCCTACACACACACACACACACAAACACCCAATGCATCCCTATTCACACACACACATAAACACACCATGCTTCCCTCACACACAGAAACACACAACTTATCAATTACACACACAAACACACACACACAATGCATCCCTTACACACACGCACAAACACAATGCATGCTTTGCACACATACATAGAAACACACTATGCATCCCTTACACACACACTGCATCCCTTACACACACACTGCTTTCTATCCCTTACACACAAACACACTGCATCCCTTAGACACACACTTCATTCCCTAAACAAACTGGTATCCCTATACAGGGCCGGACTGACCCACCGGGAAATTTCCCAGTAGGCCGTCGGCACCTCGGGCTGGGGAGACATCTGGGTGACTTGCGGCCGAGGGGAGAGCTGGCTGTTCTGTCTCTGCTCCCCCGCCCTTGCATGCTACCTAAGACTGGGGCTGGAATATGACATCATATTCCGGCCCCGGTCTCCTTAAGCTGCGCTCTGGGGAGCAGAGACAGAACAGCCAGCTGCCCCTGCGGCCGCCAGCACACCAAGCTGTCTGCCCAAAGGTAGCAACAATTATGTGTGTCATGCTGTGTGTGTGTCTGTCTGTCATGGTGTGTGTGTGTGTGTCTGTCTGTCTGTGTCATGGTCTATGTGTGTCTGTCATGGTGTGTGTCTGTCTGTCATGGTGTGTGTCTGTCTGTCATGGTGTGTGTCTGTCTGTCAGGGTGTGTGTCTGTCTGTCATGGTGTGTGTGTCTGTGTCATGGTCTGTGTGTGTCTGTCATGGTCTGTGTGTCTGTCTGCCTGTGTCATAGTATGTGTGTGTCTGTCATGGTGTGTGTGTCTGTGTCATGGTGTGTCTGTGTCTGTGTCATGGTGTGAGTGTCTGTCTGTGTCATGGTGTGTCTGTCTGTCTGTGTCATGGTGTGTCTGTCTGTCATGGTGTGTGTGTCTCCGTCTGTGTCATGGTCTGTGTCATGGTGTGTCTGTCATGGTATGTGTGTGTCAAGGTGTGTTTGTGTCTGTCATAGTATGTGTGTGTCATGGTGTGTTTGTGTCTGTCATAGTATGTGTGTGTCATGGTGTGTTTGTGTCTGTCATGGTATATGTGTGTGTCTGTCGTGGGGTGTGTGTGTGTCTGTGTGTGTTTTTAAAAATAGTGTTTTTACTCACTTTTTTTTCCCCCAACATCGTGCTGGTCTCCCCTCAACTGGCCCTGCCTCTAAGGCTGAGATCATCAAGCTTGATGATCTCAGCCAATCCGCACTGACAGGTTACTGGCTATGGGAGGGATAATGTATAATAAACACAGGTTACTGGTTATGGGAGGATAATGTATAATAAACACAGGTTACTGGCTATGGGAGGATAATGTATAATAAACACAGGTTACCGGCCATGGGAGGATAATGTATAATAAACACAGGTTACTGGCTATGGGGTGATAATGTATAATAAGCACAGGTTACTGGCTATGGGGGGGATAATGTATAATAAACACAGGTTACTGGCTATGGGAGGATAATGTATAATAAACACAGGTCACTGGCTATGGGAGGATAATGTATAATAAACACAGGTCCTGGCTATGGGAGGATAATGTATAATAAACACAGGTTACTGGCTATGGGGAGGATAATGTATAATAAACACAGGTTACTGGCTATGGAGGATAATGTATAATAAACACAGGTTACTGGCTATGGAAGGATAATGTATAATAAACACATGATACTGGCTATGGGGGGATAATGTATAATAAACACAGGTTACTGGCTATGGGAGGATAATGTATAATAAACACAGGTTACTGGCTATGGGGAGGATAATGTATAATAAACACAGGTCACTGGCTATGGGAGGATAATGTATAATAAACACAGGTTACTAGCTATGGGGGATAATGTATAATAAACACAGGTTACTGGTTGTGGGGGGATAAAGTATAATAAACACAGTGTCTCAAATATTTTTGTGTTTAACTTTTAGATACCTAGTTTCTTGGACTTAACTATAGGCATATCTCTATATTATTCACTGCTCTATTTTCTCCAATATACCAGGTTGATTGATAGCTCTTCTCTCCCTTTGCTTGGCTCTGCAAGTGAGAGTGGGGGGAGCTGTCTAATCTGTTCAATCTTTTGTAAATTGCATATCTATATCTGGGTTCAAGCCCAACTTAGGTGGAACTGGTACCACCATCCTGGCCCGTTACCCTAGTCTCAGATTCAACAGTTTGCTGGTCAGAGACAGGGGTACTTTATACCCAATCCTCTCTTTTACTGGCTATGGGGGATAATCTATAATAAACATAGGTTACTGGCTATGGGGCTAATGTATAATAAACACAAACACACAAAAAAAAATAATAATAAAAAATAAAATAAAAATGAATGCAGCTTCAGAATTAATTTAAATTGCATGCTGTCTTGGAGGTGGGAGGGTCTGGGAGGGAGGGTCTGCTGCTGATTGACTGGAATGTGTCTGCTGACTGTGAGGTACAGGGGCAAAGTTTACTCAATGAGGACAAATAATGGGCGGACCGAACATCGCATATTTTCACCATCCGTGGCGAACGCGAAAAAGCTATGTTCGCCAGGAACTATTCACCTGCGAACCGTTCGGGACATCACTAATTGTTTCTTCAATAATCAGAAGTACAAGGCACAATGCGGACACCCACAGGGTGTCTAATGATGTAAACTAAGCAATCAAAGTGAATTCCACTTTTTAGGTCAATAGCCAAATTAAGAACAGTTGACTTTTTTTTCCACATGAATTAATAAAAAGAGACTATTATATACCCTCACAGCTGTTAATTACATACCCACTAACTGGGATAATGACACTTCGAGCTGGTGGGGTGCCAGACTCAATGCCCTAAATGTTATTAATCATAATTAGGAATATGTCTTTATGGCAGTAATACCTCAAAATAAGCGGACAGTCCCATATATAAGGAATAAACTATACACACATATTCATATTAATGAGTGAAATAAATTGGCGATGTTGGGGCTAAATTCAAATTACATGTGCAATACAGAGTTTAGCCACAAGATGCCGCCAAAGAATTACTTTTAAATCTTTTTAGACCATAGACCTCTATAAACAGAATATATCGCTAGCAAACAATAAATATATTGAATCAGATACCCCTGCATTGAGAGTTTTACTTCTAAGTATTCTCCCCAGGAAAAATAGTTATAAAAAAAAAATAGATAAGAAAAAATAACTTATAATAATAATAACAAATAAGTTGGAGGCACCTGATATTAACACAGTGTCTGCCACCATTGTTGGGGCCATAACGGAGCTAGGAGCAGCCAGCCTGGGGGCAAGTCACCTTTCACTTCACAGGAATAGATTGACAGTAGTTTGATCCAGAGGGACAATCTACGTCCTGGAACCCACACATACACACATTCTTACTCATAAAAAGATAATTGTTTTGAATTGAGAAAATTGCAACATTTAGGACAAAATTGAGGATTGGGACAAATTTCTCCAACTTTGTTTTGGTCACAGTAAAACTATTTTATCTTGAATTCTGCAATTCAGTTTTCATTTTATCAAATAACGATTTAGTTAAAGGGAATCTCCAGTGCCAGGAAAACAATCCGTTTTCCTGGCACTGGAGGGTCCCTCTCCCTCCCACCCCCAATCCCTGGTTACTGAAGGGGTGAAAACCCCTTCAGTCACTTACCTGAGGCAGCGGCGATGTCCCTCGTCGCTGTCTCCTCCTCCGCGCCGCTCCTCCTCTGCATTGCGTCGGCCGGTGGGCGAGACTGATCCCGCCCACCGGCCGAGGAGACCTAATGCGCATGCGCGGCATTGCCGCGCATGCGCATGCGCATGCGCATTAGCGCTCTCCATAGGAAAGCATTGAAAAATAATTTCACTGCTTTCCTATGGGGAAATGAGCGACGCTGGAGGTCCTCACACAGCGTGAGGACGTCCAGCGACGCTCTAGCACAGGTTTCCTGTGCTATGAAGGAGGAAGTGACCTCTAGTGGCTGTCTAGTAGACAGCCACTAGAGGTGGAGTTAACCCTGCAAGGTAATTATTGCAGTTTATAAAAACTGCAATAATTACACTTGCAGGGTTAAGGGTAGTGGGAGTTGGCACCCAGACCACTCCAATGGGCAGAAGTGGTCTGGGTGCCTGGAGTGTCCCTTTAATAAACTCTATAGTTGTTCACAATTACCAGTTCAATGAAAAGTAATACCCAGGGCCGCCATCAGGGGGTGACAACCATGACTGTTGTTACGGGCCCGGCGGCCCTGGGGGGCCCGGACTGCTCTGGCAGTCCCGGGCCCCACTTTCCCTCTCTGCACACATAGATAGCGAATATCGCGATCTATGTGTGCAGCCGCGGGCCCCCGGCTCCCTGTTACCGCAGGAGGGCCCAGCACACTGCCTCTTCTCCTCTCTTCTCTCTTCTAATAACTCTCGCGAGACCCGGTTGCCATGGCAACGCTCCGCGGGTCTCGCGAGAGTTATAGGAAGAGAGAAGAGAGGAGAAGAGGCAGTGTGCTGGGCCCCCTCTGCGGTAACAGGGAGCCGGGGGGGGGGGCCCCACCGGACCACCAGTGATGGAATCTCCCCCTCCCTGGACCAGGTAAGCAGGGAGGGGGGAATAACATTTAATGAAATTTATTTTTATTTGTGTGAAAATGCCCCTTCCTCCCCTTCTGTCTGCTTTGGACTAATACTCTCATTATGCTAAGCCAGAACAACCTGCAATGTATTATTTGGCCAGGGTTGCCATATGGACTGCATAAAAATCAATAATACTCTGCAGGGAAGTGATGGCTTAACCTCCAGAATTCCTGATCATTTGAACTACACTTCACATAATGCTCTGCCAGCCATTAAAGGGTGTACGGACTACAACATCAGGAGTGCCAGAGGGTTAAGCCATCACTGAAGAAGAGAACACTTTCTGATATAAATAGCCTTCCCAACTGTAGGAGGACACTCAAAGGGTTAAATTATGTGTCTTATGATGAAACAGTCAAAAATTTATTTTGCTTGTACATCACAGACTCTTGTATTTTGTTATGCTACAGAACATATACATTTTACTCCCCCCCCCAGATTGCACATTTACACACACACGCACACACTACATACACTGACACAACACACACACACTGCATACACCAACACAACACACACTGCATACACTAACACAACACACTCTGCATACACTAACACCACACACTCTGCATACACTGACACAACACACACAGCATACACTAACACAACACACACTGCATACACTAACACAACACACACTGCATACACTGACACAACACACACTGCATACACTGACACAACACACACTCTGCATACACTAACACAACACACACTGCATACACCAACACAACACAAACTGCATACACTAACACAACACACACTCTCCATATACTAACACAACACACTGCAGACACCAACACAACACACACTGCATACACTAACAACATGCACTCTGCATACACTGACACAACACACACTGCATACACTAACACAACACACACTGCATACACTGACACAACACACACTGCATACACTGACACAACACACACTGCATACACTGACACACCACACACTCTGCATACACTGACACAACACACTCTGCATACACTAACACAACACACACTGCATACACTAACACAACACACACTCTCCATATACTAACACAACACACACTCTCCATATACTAACACAACACACTGCATACACCAACACAACACACACTGCATACACTAACAACACGCACTCTGCATACACTGACACAACACACACTGCATACACTAACACAACACACACTGCATACACTGACACAACACACACTGCATACACTGACACAACACACACTCTGCATACACTGACACAACACACACTCTGCATACACTGACACAACACACACTGCATACACTAACACAACACACACTCTCCATATACTAACACAACACACACTCTCCATATACTAACACAACACACTGCATACACCAACACAACACACACTGCATACACTAACAACACACACTCTGCATACACTGACACAACACACACTGCATACACTAACACAACACACACTGCATACACTAACACAACACACACTGCATACACTAACACAACACACACTGCATACACTAACACAACACACACTGCATACACTGACGCAACACACACTGCATACACTGACACAACACACACTCTGCATACACTAACACAACACACACTGCATACACTAACACAACACACACTGCATACACTAACACAACACACACTCTCCATATACTAACACAACACACTGCATACACCAACACAACACACACTGCATACATGAATACACTAATACAATACACACACTGCATTCACTAATACAACATGCACTCTGCATACACTACACACTAACACACTTACTGCATCCACTATACTGACATTCGCTACACATTAACACACTCTGCATTCACTACACTAACACACACTCTGTATCCGCTACACACTAACACACTCTCTGCATTCACTACACATTAACACTCTGCATTCACTACACTAACACACACTCTGCATCCGCTACACACTTACACACTCTCTGCATTCACTACACATTAACACTCTGCATTCACTACACTAACACACACTCTGCATCCGCTACACACTAACACACTCTCTGCATTCACTACACATTAACACACTCTGCATTCACTACACTAACACACTCTGCATTCACTACACATTAACACACTCTCTGCATTCACTACACATTAACACACTCTCTGCATTCACTACACATTAACACACACCCTGCATTCACTACAAATTTACACACACACTACATTCATTACACTGACACACTCTGCATTCACTACACCCTAACACACACTCTGCATTTATTACACCCTAACACACACTCTGCATTTATTACACCCTAACACACACTCTGCATTTATTACACCCTAAAACACACTCTGCATTTATTACACCCTAACACACACTCTGCATTTATTACACACTAACACACACTCTGCATTCACTAAACTATGCACACACTCTGGATTCACTATACTGACACACACACACTCTGCATTAACTGTACACACAGCATCCTGTATTCACAGTACACACACTACATCCACCACAAATTGAAACACTCTGCATTCACTATACACAGACACTGCGTCTAATACACACACTACAGACACTGCATCCACTAAACACATTTAATCTAGTACATACAAACACTACATCCACTACATCACTGTACACACACTATATCCACTACTCAAACACACTCTGCGTTCACTATACACACTGCATCCGCTACACAAACACACACTCTGCATTCACTGCACAAACAGTATCTAATACACACAAACACTACATCCATTACACACATTCTAATTCACTTCCACTATACACAACATATTCAGTCCTGCATCATTGTCAGCGGACTAGGTAGGGCGTGGGCGGGCCCGGGAGGGAGCGGGCGGGGGGGGCAGACTTTGTGCTTTGTCAGGGGCCCCAAAATTTCTGATGGCAGCCCTGGTAACACCTGTATTTGCTGTCACATATACAGTGTGAAGGCATGTGTATGAATGCCATTATGAGAAATTGTGTAATTGTGATCTGTTCTGAATTGACCTGCGAGATCTCTGTATGGCTCTGCCAGTCGCAATGTTTACAGCAATGGATGGAGTAATTAACGCAGATTAACTCTCAGGAAGATCAAATCGTCTATTCGTGATGTATCTCTGTATCAGTCAGAAACTCTCTGTTGTCACAGCTACAATGAATAAACCTTAGAAGGAATCATGATAGCAATGAATTAACCAATCAGAAATAAGCATACAATGTGTGGTTTACTTTGTGTATTCGTTCTAAGATTGTTTATCTTATTCTACTGTTTATGATATGATTGTAATCACTGAGCATTAGTGATGTCTCGGACATAAAACATTCCTAAATTGTTTGGAATAACGTGCTTTAAAACATCAGGTATGATGTTGTATCGATCAGGTAGTGTAAGGGTTACGCCCGCTTCACAGTGACAGACCAAACTCCCCGTTTAACGCACCACAAACAACCGCAAACAGTCCATTTGCACAACCGCAAACTCTCCATTTGCACAAGGTTGGATACCAAGCTAGCCATGTCCCGTTCCTTGTCCTCACTGATGTCATTGAAGGTCTCTTCCTCCACCCAGCCACGTGCAACACCAAGGGTCCCGAAAGGTGACAACAAGCCCCCTGTATTTTTTTTTTTTTTAAATGTACACTACTGTTACACCAGATATGAGTTGCACTGGTGTGACACTGTGCCCTGGCAGGCCCTGAAACGCACACGTCTGAAGGAAACTGACTGCTATTATTTCACAGTCAAATTTCTAGTTGTTTTTTTTAATGTACACTACTGTTACACCAGTGATTGGCCCACATCATGCCTACGCCCCCAAAACGTTCGTGTGTGGGGGTGCTGGAATGACGTGGGCCAATTGGAGCCTGAATCAACTTTTGGCTCCCACTGCCCCTTTAAGAACGAGCTGGTGCCTCGAGCCGTGCTCCTAGTGCCAGGAGGGCCATGTGACCGATCACTGCAGTCAGTGCACGCGGCTAAGTCAGAAGAGGAGATTAAGCTGCATGCGGCTCGTGTGGAGGCAGGAGTGATCCAGCCACGCGCGGCTCAAACTTAGGAGCCAGGTCGGTCCCAGGATAAGGTAAATACAGCCACAACCACTTATCCCAATCAGACACCTTTCCTAACATCCTATCCCATTAAAAGCATATTACCGCGTATTTAATAAAACAGATAGACCCCCTACTTCATCCAGGTTACCGATCAATGGTTCGATATTCTGAGCCCTCTCTGATTTACTGTACACGACTATTCGATATTCCCACAAATTTTATATAGCATTTTATGTTTGTTTGAGACCACCTTAAAAATATTGAATATCGCTAAAAATCATGATCACTATATACTTTCTCTACAAACCTCTAAAACGAACCAAACTACTCATCCATAGTGATGTACCGAACTGTCCGCCGGCGAACAGTTCCCGGCGAACTTAGCGTGTTCGCGTTCGCCACCGCGGGCGAACACATGGGCGGTTCGATCCGCCCCCTATTCGTCATCATTGGGCAAACTTTGACCCTGTGCCTCTCGGTCAGCAGACACATTCCAGCCAATCAGCAGCACTCCCTCCCTTCCACACCCTCCAACCTCCCTCCCAGCATCCATTTTCGATTCATTCTGAAGCTGCATGCTTAGTGAGAGGAGGGAAAGATAGATAGATTAGATAGGGAAATTGATAGCTAGGCTAGGGTATTCAGTGTCCACTACAATCCTGAAGGACTCATCTGATCTCTGCTGTAAGGACAGCACCCCAAAAAGCCCTTTTTAGGGCTATAACATCAGGCTGCTTTTTTTTTTTTTCCTGTGTAATGTAATTGCAGGTGCCTGCCTGCCAGCTTCTGTGTGAGGTTCACATTGGATACTGTGCCTACTTGCCCAGTGCCACCACTCATATCTGTTTTAACAATTGGTTAAGCTTTAGATTTAAAATAAATAATTTGTTTTCACTGTAATAGAAGAGCAGTTGCCTGCCTGCCAGCTTCTGTGTGAGGTTCACATTGGATACTGTGCCTACTTGCCCAGTGCCACCACTCATATCTGTTTTAACAATTGGTTAAGCTTTAGATTTAAAATAAATAATTTGTTTTCACTGTAATAGAAGAGCAGTTGCCTGCCTGCCAGCTTCTGTGTCAGGTTGGATGCCTTGCCCATTTGCACAGTCAGTGCCACCACTCATATCTGTTTTAACAATTGGTTAAGCTTTAGATTTTAAATAAATAATTTGTTTTCACTGTAATAGAAGAGCAGTTGCCTGCCTGCCAGCTTCTGTGTCAGGTTGGATGCCTTGCCCATTTGCACAGTCAGTGCCACCACTCATATCTGTTCTTTTAACAATAGCTTAAGCTTTAGATTTTAAAGAGGACAGGTGTCAATGTTAGGTGATTTCTGCCCTTTATGGATTAAAAGCAGACTCTGCATCAACTGTGTAATTTTCCATGGGAGTTTTGCCATGGATCCCCCTCCGGCATGCCACAGTCCAGGTGTTAGTCCCCTTGAAACAACTTTTCCATCACTTTTGTGGCCAGAAAGAGTCCCTGTTGGTTTTAAAATTTGCCTGCCCATTGAAGTCAATGGCGGTTCGCGCGGTTCGCCGGTTCGCGAACATTTGAGGAAGTTCGCGTTCGCCGTTCGCGAACCGAAAATTTCGGGTTCGCGACAACACTACTCATCCATCTGCTATACCACTTTATCCCACCTAGAACTAGTGCCCAGTTAAAATACTTGACTCTTACTTACCCACACTCAGTCATGCCACACACATTTCACCACTACTCTCACTGAATCCCTCTGACTACGGCTAAATTCGTCTTCTACATCAGAACACTACTCCTAAGATTGGGTTGTATCCATGTCTCGGGTCTTTCATTTAGAATAGGGGCAGCTTCGGTCTCCTTCAACACTGACACTCGAGTGCATATTATTAAAAGATTGGGCAGATGGAAATCCTCCGTCTACAACCGTTATATTCCTCATCCTGAGAAATAAATGAGGAAAGCTTTTAAAAGTTTGGCTTTGTAAATTTGATGCAATAAGTGTGTTTTTCTTTAATACCTTTTCACCCTCTTTGCATGAACCCGATTTACATATAGTACTAATATGTTTCTGAACATATATATTATATTATTCACTCACTCACTCACTTACTCACTCTCTGGGCCGGCCTAAGACATCATGCTGCCTAGGTCCAACGATAAATGACTATGGGGGATAATGTATAATAAACACAGGTTACTGGCTATGGGAGGGATAATGTATAATAAACACAGGTTACTGGCTATGGGAGGGATAATGTATAATAAACACAGGTTACTGGCTATGGGGGGATAATGTATAATAAGCACAGGTTACTGGCTATGGGGGGATAATGTATAATAAACACAGGTTACTGGCTATGGAAGGATGATGTATAATAAACACAGGTTACTGGCTATGGGAGGGATAATGTATAATAAACACAGGTTACTGGCCATGGGAGGATAATGTATAATAAACACAGGTTTCTGACTATGGGGGGGATAATGTATAATAAGCACAGGTTACTGGCTATGGGAGGATAATGTATAATAAACACAGGTTACTGGTTGTGGGGTATAATGTATAATAAACACAGGTTACTGGCTATGGGGGAGATAATGTATAATAAGCACAGGTTACTGGCTATGGGGGGATAATGTATAATAAACACAGGTTACTGGCTATGGGAGGATAATGTACAATAAACACAGGTTACTGGCTATGGGAGGATAATGTATAATAAACACAGGTTACTGGCTATGGAAGGATAATGTATAATAAACACATGATACTGGCTATGGGGGGATAATGTATAATAAACACAGGTTACTGGCTATGGGGGGGATAATGTATAATAAACACAGGATACTGGCTATGGGGGATAATGTATAATAAACACAGGTTACTGGCTATGGGGGATAATGTATAATAAACACAGGTTACTGGCTATGGAGGATAATGTATAATAAACACAGGTTACTGGCTATGGGGGGATAATGTATAATAAACACAGGTTACTGGCTATGGAGGGATAATGTATAATAAAAACAGGTTACTGGCTATGGGGGATAATGTATAATAAACACAGGTTACTGGCTATGGGAGGGATAATGTATAATAAACACAGGTTACTGGCTATGGAGGATAATGTATAATAAACACAGGTTACTGGCTATGGGGGATAATGTATAATAAACACAAACACAAAAGAAAAAAAAATGCAGCTTCAGAATTAATCTAAATTGTATGCTGTCTAGAAGGTGGGAGAGTCTGGGAGGGAGGGTCTGCTGCTGATTGGCTGGAATGTGTCTGCTGACTGTGAGGTACCGGGTCAAAGTTTACTCAATGATGACGAATAGGGGGTGGACCGAACATCGCATATGTTCGCCATCCGTGGCGAACGGGAACAAGCTATGTTCGCCAGGAACTATTCGCCAGCGAACCATTCGGGACATCACTACTGAGCATTGTATAAAGCATGTTATCAGTATGATCTAGATAGAATTTGTAGGTAATTCTAAAGAACTGAATTATAACACATTTCACTTTATAAATATTCTATTTCATAAAAAAAGGAACAAAGATTTCTAAAGATCTCATGTGTATTATAGGTGATAAAGCTCTGGCCTTTTACCAGATTACAATATTTTTCTACCAGGTTAACAGTATTTTTAAGTTGTCAGTTCTTTTGTAAATTACACGTTGTTTTTTAGGTAGAATTTCTTTTAAAAACTCATCTTGAATTAAAGTGGGCCGGTGTTTCCTGATTGCTTTTTCAATTAGGTCGGTCTTATATTTCGTTATAAAACTGTATTAAATTCACCAGTCCCTGGTTTAACTTCTCCTTTTTTATTAAAAATATTTTTCCTATTGAAATGTTCAACTTGTTTTTTTGATGCCTCCACAAGATCTGTTGGATAATGTCTATTCTGAAGTTTTTTGTTAAGAACTTGTTATGAAGTTGAAGGTATGTTTAACCTTTCTAAACAGACATTAAATGAAGATCAGTTAAAAGTCTTCAATAAAGGTTTAAAATTTGCCCCAGAAAGAGGTCCTAACTCTTTCGAATTATTTATCGACATTCAGAAATTTTTAAGAAAATTTACATTAAAACTGTTTTTGCTGTTGATCCAAAAGAAGGCAAAAACCCCAGTCTGAAGCGCTTCCAATTTTGCAACAAAATAGGAAAAAAATCCTTCTTAACCCCAAAATAGCAGTCAGATGTCTCCTTGGATTAGCCCTTTTTTTAAACGAAGGTCATTAATGTAGATTAATTTGAATATATTTTTATTAAATCACCAAAAATGGCAGTCTTTTCGGTACCAGGTTCGCGGCAAGCTACGCTAACATCTTTGTGGCCAATTGGGAGTTGAATAACATCTGGCTTAATAACCCCTTTGGTGCAAACCTGGTAGTTTGGAAACGTTATGTAGATGACATGCTGATTATTTGGAAGGGATCTAGAACTAGTTTGGATGATTTCTTAAGTTATAATTTAAATACCTACCAATCTCAAATGTACTGCAGATATTTATAAAACAGAAATATTTTTTTTAGATTTGACTTTTTTTGTAAAAATGGGCAAATACAGAGTAAAACATTTTTTAAGCCTACAGATGACAATAGCTTTATCGAATTCTCCAGCTGTCACCATCGTAACTGGCTTAAAAATATTCCTAAAGGCTGGGGAGGAGCGATGACTTAGCACCAGGGCCGGATTAACATAGGGGCTGATGGAGCTGCAGCTCCAGGCCCAGGCCCATGGAATAGGCCCATTGATTAAAAAAAAAATTTTTTTTACATTTTTTCTTTTTACACACTACGCTTAGGGTTGCCAGGTATTTCTCATGTATTTCTTAGGGTTGCCAGGTATTTCTCAGAAGTATTTCTCAGGTATTTGAGGCTTCCTAGCCGGTGCCGGTATTGCAGTAATACCGGCAATACAAATGTCTGTCTCAGTATAAACAGAGATTATTCTGCAGTACCAGCGCCGGCCAGTAGGGGCCGCTGTTTGTGTGGATAGAGGCAGTGATAAGAAGTTACGGCATCTCCCTCCCTGCCTCTCTCTACTCACTGATCCGCGGGGGAGCAGCTCTGCACAGAGAGTCCAGACAGCAGCTCCAAGACATGGGGATGCTGAGACATTGGGACACTGGGGAACATGGAGACCCTGAGACACTAGGGACACAGTGGCCCCATGTCTCGCAGTGGGCACTAGTCTGTGTCCCCATGTCTCCCAGCCACTGTCCCTAGTGTCTCAGTGGCCCCATGTCTCCCAGTGTTACCATGTGTCCCCATGTCTCTAAGTGTCCCCTAGTGTCCTAGTGACATTGGGACATTGGGAGACATGGGGACACAGACTCTAAGGGACACTGGAAGACATGGGGATACAAACATTAGGGAACACTGGGTGACATGGGGACACTGAGACACTAGGGGACAATGAGAGACATGGAAACACTGGGGGACACAGGGAGACATGGGGACACTGGGCGACTTTGAGACCTAGGAGACATGGGGCACTCCCAGTGTCCCCACATCTCCCAGCCAGTGTCCCTAGTATCTCAGTATCCCCATGTGTCCCTGGTGTCTGTAGTGTACCAGTGTCCCTAGTGTTTCCTAGTCTCCCAATGTCCCCTAGTCCCCCAATGTCCCCATGTCTCCTAGTGTCTCAGTGTCCCCTAGTATAAAAGAAAAAATCTCAGGCACTCACTGTAATAGATTTAGGCAGGTTTATTGGACACCGCAACGTTTCGACCTTTACCCAGGTCTTTATCAAGTCTCTAATGTCCCCTAGGTATCAGTGTCCCCTATGTATCAGAGTGTCTCAGTGCCCCATGTCTCTCAGTGCCCCATGTCTCTCAGTGCCCGTAGTGTCTGTGTCCCCTAGTATAAAATAAAAAAATCTCAGGCACTCACTGTGATAGCTTTAGGCAGGTTTATTGGACATTGCAACATTTTGACCCGTACCCAGGTCTTTATCAAGTCTCCAGTGCCCCCTACATATATCACAGTGTCTCAGTGCCCCATGTCTCCCAGTGTCCCCTCGTGTCCTAGTGACATGGGGACACTGGGAGACATGGGGACACAGACACTAAGGGACTGGGAGACATGGGGACACAGACATGCACCCTTTTTGTGTATGTTCGCCCTTTCGGACGTTCTGGTTATGTGATTTGTGGCAGTGGCCCACCCTTTTACCGCATCCATAGACTTCCTGCTTTACTGGACACTGCTGTTAGGGGGTATGGGTTTACTTGAAAGATGAAAGCATGAGATTAGCAAAGGGTTTGTGTTTTCTCATAGTTGCATCCTATGAGTTTCCCTCCAGCACCATCTCCATCAGATACATGACGCTTAGGAGGTAGGACTGTTTTAGTGTTTTTGGTCAATAAGATTTTGTAATTAGGCCCATCATAATTATCAGCACCAGGCCCACTGGGCTCTTAATCTGGCCCTGCTTAGCACGCTGCTAACAGGGTTGATGTATGGGCTCGAAGGCTGTGAGACCCCGAAGTAATGGAGTAACGGGCGATTTGCAGATGCTGTCAGGCTACATAGAATTGTGGAGGACGTTGCAGACTTGAGCTTGAGAAGGGGGTCACACTGCCTTATCCCAAGGACATGTGAGTGAGCTAAAAGCTCTTCAATGATTAAAAAAAAAACAAGCACAATTCAATTGCTAATTATTCCCTATTGTATTTGCTGCACAGAACTGCACTGTACCTATATCTTGCTTTCTTAAACTTTGGTCCTCTTTACTCCCTTGGTTGGTAGTCCGCTATATGAATCTACAACTTTTTCTGTAAAAAAAAGGAAGGCAGAGAGATTGAAAGAGCAGAATATAAGGGAAGTGAAGGGAAAAAGAAAGGAGAAAAAAAGGGAAAAAATAAGAAATCTTAAAGGATCACTATAGTGTCAGGAAAACAAACCTGTTTTCCTGACACTATAGTGCCCTAAGGGTGCCCCCACCCTCAGGGTCCCCCTCCCGTGGTGCTGAAGGGGTCAAAACTGTAACTGAAGTGGTCTGGGTGACTATAGTGTCCCTTTAAGAAATACAAAGGACAAGAATACCATTAGGAAATTAACAGGTTAACAAAATAAGCTAAGGGGTGGAAGAAGGAGTACGTCTTTAGACTGCTATAGGATTGGAAATTTGCAGGACACAAAGCAAATAGACTGTACATACTTTGGTTGCTGTTTTTCTTTGTTTTGTTTATTTGTTTTTTCTCCTCATCTCATATCTAAAAAATGAAAACACTAAAAAGGAAATGGAGAACAAAAATTAACCTTTGGAGAAACATTTATCTTTCTTTTCACCTCAATCCCAGAAAACAGGGGATCAAAGTAACTCTTTGGACGAAACAACGAAGAGTGGGGAACATGAGAGAGCAGAAAAAGCTGAGACAGCAACTGAGTTCCAAAAGGTGACGGTAGATCTGCTTAACAGTGCTCTGGAAACACAATTTATAAATATTTAAAATGAAATACTTAATATCAACAGCAAAGTAATAGAAAACTCTAGAAAAAAAATTAATGGAACAAGGCTTGATACAGAACCAGAACGATACTGATCAACTAAAAAGCAAAATTGTTCAAATGGAACAAAAACATGCAGACCTGGAAGACAGGTCACACTGCAACAACTTAAAAATAAGAAATATTCCAGATGAAGTTTCCACAGAAAAACTCGAAGAATTTTTAAATATCAAAAACTAGACATACGGCCCTTTAATGGAACGATGGCATGGGATACCTAAACCTAAACATCTGTCTTCAAATATTCCCAGAGACGTCATAATTTGCTGCTCGTCCTTCCGAATCAAATTAGCCATAACAAACTCAACCAGAGAAGGAAAAATTCATGCTCCTTATGAAAAAATAATAGTTTACTCAGATTTATAGATATACACAAGAGCTAAAAGAAGATCTTATGCAAAATATACAGAGATACTAAGAGCCAACAACATTCAATTCAGATGTATGCGCAAGCATATCTGAAGGGCGTTGTTTAAACACTGAAGATCGAAGAATGGAATATATGCTCCTGAAGAAGTCACTAATAGGACAAAACGCGTTTAGCAGTATTATACCCACAAAAGGACTCCAGCCCAGCAGTGATTTAAGAAACTGACTCCTGACTCCTGAACATCAATAGTCGGTGGAGGAAGCCCTTCTAACATTCAGAGGTGTTTACAACAAACTGGCATTCCTGGGGATTTAGCCTATTATAGGCACTAAGTGCCGTAGCACATATTGATTATTTAAATTGTGCCATTAAGTTTGTGAATGTTTCTTTTTTCAATTTTGAATCACTTCTATCAAAGTTTGAACTATGATCTTTTATATTTTTCTCTTTTATGTGAGTTCCATGCATTCATTTTGGTAAATATAACTTTCTCACTATTTGTGACTGTGGTGCCCTGTCACTGTATTTAAACTTTGGTTTTTATACAGTTATCTTTGCACTTGTTTATTGGAGGGATTTTGGAGTGTCCCTGTTTTCAATGGCCAGCCTGCACAATTTTGTACCTTATATCTCACTGTCTGTAATTTGGTGAATCAACAACTATCTGACTGCAGAGAGAAATTGGAAGTGGTACATTCGATATCATGAAAAATTCACGAAAAAAGTGTGCTCTGGAAAAAAGTTTAGCTGATCTGACTACACCCAGTTCCAAATTATGCAAATTCTATTTAAGTTTCATAAAGATTAAATATTTTGTTTTTCAGTTTAACTCATGGATGGCATTGTGTCTCAGAGCTCTTTTGATCACTGAAAACAATCTCGGACACCTGTGATAATTAGATTGCCAGGTGAGCCCAATTTAAGGAAAAACTACTAAAGGAGGGTGTTCCACATTATTAAGCAGAGCACCATTTTCATGAAATATGGGTAAGAAAAAGGATCTCTCTGCTGCCGAAAAGAGTGAAATAGTTCAATGCCTTGGACGAGGTATGAAAACATTAGATATTTCACGAAAACGTAAGCGTGATCATCGCACTATTAAGAAATTTGTGGCTGATTCAGAGCACAGACAGGTTCATGCAGATAAAGGCACATTGAGGAAGATTTCTGCCAGATCCATACATCGGATCAAGAGAGCAGATGCTAAAATACCATAACATAGCTACAGATATTTGAAGCTGCTGGTGCCTCTGGAGTCCTACGGACATCAAGGTGTAGAGTCCTCCAGAAAGATATCAAGGGCATTTTTGTTTAAATGGAGGTCCCAAGAACATATTTTGAGACTATGGGGTTACCTATTGGGAATCCAAATTATCAATCGGTTGTTGTATTCGAAAGTTGGTTGGGTATGAATGCGAAGTATGATTGGGGTCAGTGCCTAGAAACATGCCTGCAAACTGTCTAAAACCAAGTGTCGTTTCGCTGTGATATGGCTGGTTTAAAAATCACACCACTGTCAGGGGCTAAATACAATGGATACAATGCAAAAAGAAGGTATTGATATTAGTTTGGTGCCAGGATTTCACTGTGTAAAGGGCACAAAAAATGGATTTATGATAAAAGAACCCATTTATTCACATCAAATTATAATTTAAGAATCAAAAAGAGGGGAGTTCTGATCTTAATTAGAGACACAGTATTCTTTGAAATAATTCACACAATTATGGATAAAATGGGCAGATTTCTAATTGTAATTTTTAAAATGAATATTTATTTATTATTATTATTATTATTATTATTATTGCCATGTATATACCGCAAACAGATTTTGTAGCGCTTTACAATATTATGAGGGGGGGGGGGGAATTTAACTATAAATAGGACAATTACAAGAAAACTTACTGGAACTATAGGTTGAAGAGGACCCTGCTCAAACGAGCTTACATATAAAACAATGAAGTTAGTATACTAGTCAATATTTACACATATACCTATTCCCTTTTTGGAGAAAGCTATGCACAAAATAGATCAATATTTACAGGGAAACTTATTAACGGGGGGAGATTTTAATTCTATAATAGTTGTAAATATAGACTTTCTTTTTTTTTTTATATTGGATAACACTAAATCCTCACACAAGTAATATATTTTTTTCTGCATCCCAAGTTTCTCACGAATATATAACTTTTTTGTAAAGAAAGAAACCTTTGATTCCCATATATCCATCAAAATACTTCCAACAACTTGGTCTGATCATGCTCCGATCAAAATGTCAATCAGGTATAGTAATACTAACAAAGCTTTACCCTGAAGGAGGCTCAATTAATCTCTGTTAAAGAATAAAAAATAAAAGAAGCAAATCAGAAAGATATAACTAACTATCTGAAAGAAAATCTTATAGATGATTTCCCTATACCCACAATTTGGTGCGCTCTAAAAGCGGTAATTAGGGGAAAGATAATAAAAATAGTTTCAACAGATAAAAATAAAAAGACCATGAACTTACAACACCTAATAGTTGAGCTCTCAAAGTTGGAAGACAAAAATAAATTAATCCACAAGAATATTCATCAGTAGAGATAAAAAATATAAAGAGCAAAATTAAAGAAAGGAATATCGAAAAAAATGCATTTAAATATGTTAAGATTATAACAAATATGGTACACTAGAGGAGAAAATAAGGTGGTAGAGAAATTATAAACAGACAAAGTCCAGATGGGTTTTCTAATTTATTTTATCAACATTTTGTGACCGAACTTAACCCAATCCTAGTGGGTCTCTTAACTTAAATAGTCATTTTAAAACAATTTAGGAAGGAAATGTTTATGGCCAATATATCACCTATTCTAAAAATAGGTAAAAATAGAACAGATATAAAGAACTATTGTCCAGTCTCACTCAATATGGATCGATGTGGATACCAAAATCTATTCGTCTATCTTAGCAAATAGACTCAAGGGTTGTATCTCTAGGTTGATCCACATTGATCAGTCAAGCTTCATCACTTTAATATCCACTGCCTCAAACATATGCAAGACTTTGGGGGTAATGTTTGTTGCATGGATTAGGAGAGAATCCATGCTGACCCTGTCATTGGATCCGGAGAAAGCATTTGACAGGGTGAGCTGGATCATTATGAGGGTGACAAGTTTTGGGCTAGAAGGTTTTTTTTCCTGGATGCAGTTCTGGACCTCTACGATTCACTGGAGGGCAGAATTATGGGCTCAGGTATTGCTACACGATGGTTTCGGGTGTCAAACGGTACCCGTTAAGCCTTTGGCCCAAAGTATTAAATTACAGGAGGAAATAGATGGTCATAAGTTAATATCTTCTCATGTAAAGATATCATTATATGCAGACGACATAAGTTTAACTTTGTCAAACCCTGTTTCCTCACTATAATTCTTGATGGAAGACATTGAGACATACTCAAACTTTTCACCATACAAGTTAAATGTGGAAAAAACTCAAGCTCTCCTAATTAACACAAAATAGATATCAAGGAAGCCATCATGAACACATACTCCTTCAAATTGTGATATAAAATCATCCATTATTTAGGGATAGACATAACTTTTTTTAAAGAAGACTTGAGGATCAATTTAGCCCCTATGTTGGTGGAGATAAAAAACAAACTTAATGAATTGAACCCCTCATACATATCTTGAATAGGAAGATGTAATGCCATTAACAACTATATACTTCCCAAAATTGTATTTATCTATTCCAATAGGTATTGAATCGCAATGGATGGGAGATTTTAAAAACATATTAAATAAAGTTATTTGGAAGGCCAAAAATCCTAGAGTGCCATTTAATATAGTGTCTAGAAGGACTAAGAATGGATGATTAGGAATGTCAAACATCCTGAAACTATACCGAGCCTCAATTCAAAACCACATCTCAGTGTGGTAGAGAGACTCTACAGATATGCAATCTTCACTTGCTACAGAACAAGAGGGGTTGGATTGGAGAAATTTGATCTAAAATTTCTGCTTTACCTAGTCTTAAAAGCAAATGTGAAAATCCAATTGTGATAGATCTCCTGAAAGCTTGGGAATACATAAAGAAATCATACTGTCCATTGTATAACCTTAAAAAAATACATGATGATGGATATAGCTATGGCTAATATTAGATTGTCCCAATTTATTTAAAATTACACTATAGTAGAATTTGGTAGGTTAATAAACTCAATAATTCTGAGATATATAACTATTTGAGAGTTAAACACTAATTACTGAAAAAGAGCTTTCCGTACCGACATGAGGAAAATGACAAATTGGATGACTTCCTCTCTGCTAAATGGAAAAATAAAAAGAGTAGTAGAGTGTATGATATAGTAGATTATTCCCTCTAATAAATCAATGTAGTCATATTGAAAAACGGGAATCAGACTTTGTTTTTAAAGAATCAGAAAAAAAAACTGGAATATATTAAGGAGAATCTAAGAAAGGGTTCATCACCAAATTCTCCTCTCCCGCTGGTGCAGGTTTTTTTTTTGTTTCAAAAAAGAAGGGGCTCTTAGGCCCTGTATTGACTTCCATGGACTTAACAAGATAACAATACGTAATGCAATAACTATTTCGTTAATATCGGAGTTGTTCAATAGGCTTAAAGGAGCATGGGTATTTATCAAGCTTGATCTGCGAGGGACTTACAATCTGGTTTGAATCAGAGAGGGGGATGAGTGTAAAACAGCTTTTCACACACGATATAGGCATTATGAGTATACCGTTATGCCTTTCAGTTTATGCAATGCCCCAGCTGTTTTCCAGGACTTCATAAATGATGTTTTAAGGGACTATTTACACAAATGTGTTATAGTGTATCTAGATGATATCCTGATTTATTCTAAAGACCTTGAAAGCCACCATAACCATGTGAAACTCGTACTTTCTAAATTACTTAAAAATTGATTATATTGTAAGTTGGAGAAATGCCTTTTTGACATTAAGAAAAAATAATTCTTGTGATACAAAAAATCTGATACAGGCTTTAGAATGGACCCAAAGAAACTAGAGGCTATATTAGATTGGCCTTTGCCAATAGGATTGAAAGCCGTACAACTCTTCTTGGGTTTTGGAAATTATTACAGGAGATTCGTTAAGGGGATTTCCTCCATAGCATCTCCAATTACTTCCATGACAAAAAAGGGAGAGACCCAACAAGAATGGGCATCTGAGGCTCTTACTGCATTCAAAACTTTAAAAAAAGCTTTTGCTTCGGCTCCTATCTTGGTACACCCTGACCCTTGCCTACCTTTTTTACTGGAGGTGGATGATCCCAAGACCGGGGTGGGAGCAGTACTCTCTCAGAGATCAGCAGCAGATTTACCCCTTCACCCCTGTGGTTATTTTTCTAAAAAAGTAACATAAACTTAAAAACAATATGACATTGGAGAGAGAGAATTGTTGGCCATAATCATGGCTCTAAAAGAATGGAGACATGTGCTAGAGGGTTCTTCCACTCCTATAACAATTCTCACAGACCATAAAAAATTGTCCTATTTTGGGGAGACTAATAGGCTAATAAACAGGCAGCCATGTTGGCCTCTGTTCTTGTCTCGTTTCAACTACATTGTGACTTATAGTCCAGGTTCCAAAAATACTAAGGCTGACACATTATCTCGACAATTTAAAACCCAAGCTAGTCCCAAACCACAATTACAGCTGATTATTACAAAATAATGTTTAGTGGTCACTACTAAGTTACAGATTAGATCAGCACTCAAAGGATCAAGCACAGGAGAATACACCACCTAATAAGTTATATGTCCCTATGGGACATAGGGAGACCATTCTCTCTCTTTTGTATGAGACCAAGATAGCGGGTCATCCATTTTTCATTAAAACGGAAGCGCTGCAATTTAAGTCTTCTTATAAAAAAAAAAAACATTTGTGATTACGTAAAAGCCTGTGTTACATGTGCGACTAACAAATCATTGTGCAAACAACCATGTGGTTTCCTTCAACCCTTACCTATACCCAACAGACTATGGTCTAGTCTTGCAATAGATTTTGTAATAGACCTACCTGTATCTGAAAAGATTATGGTTATTTTGAGTATTATAGATAGGTTTTCCAAAATGTTTCATTTATTATCTCTACCTAAACTATCTACCTCCAACAAATGGGCCTCTATTTTCACAATATAGATAGCCCGGTTACATGGATTACCCAAGGAGATAGTCTCAGATAGATGGTCACAATTTGTATCCCATTTCTAGAAGGCTTTTTATAAACAATTATACATCAAACTGTGTTTTTCATTCTTTGTACCACCCACAAACCAACGGTGCTGCAGAAAGGATGAAGCAAGACCTTCAAGAGTTCTTACGATACTTAATTTCTGAACATCAAGATAATTGGGTCAAGCTCCTACCTTGGGAAGAATTTTTGTCCATAATAGTATATACACAAATCCACTCAACATAGTCCATTTGTCATTAACTATGGGTTTGATCCAATTATCCTACCTGAGACCTTTCCTATCACTGAAGTGCCTGTTGTGGAGGATAGAGTAAGGGAGATTTGTGAGACATGGAATGGTGTACAACAGATCCTAAAGCAGAAAGCTCTTGTACACAAAAACTTACTCTGATAAGCGTTGATCGACAGCTCCTGTGTACATGGAGGGTGACAGGGTTTGGCTGAGCATTAAGAATATCAGGTCTATGAAGCTAGCTCCTCGTTACATTGTTTTTTTTGAGATTCTTAGGAAACTCAATCCCGTCTTATATAAGTTGCTCTTACAATCATCGTTAAGTAAACCTAATGCTTTTCAGGTTTCTTACCCAAACCTTTATTGTGTAACCATTACACAAAACCTATGTCAAGGCTTTCTTTTATACCTGTGAATGGACAGGAAGAGAAACACAAATAGTTACTTCCAGTTACTTCTATTTTGGATTCCAGTACTTCTCGTGGTAGACTCCAATATCTTATAGATTGGAGAGGTTACAGTCCTGAAGAGAGATCATGGGAGAATGCTCTGGATGTCCATGCTGCTCTATTGGTCTGTTCCTTCCATGCTTGATTCTCTGATCGACCTGGTCCTTCCTGCCCGGTGGGTGGTTCTGGGAGAGGAGATACTGTCATGATCTCTTACCATACTCCTTCACGCTCACGTGGTGCAGGATCCAATGCCAGCTCCTCTCACAGTGGGTTCAGCATGTCCCACGCCGGACGCTGGAATCACACCCCTTTTCATGACGCAATGCATACATGAACTCATGACGTCAATGAGGCATCCCGCATCATTAATACCGGCCCAGAATGTTTTGGAGGTGTGGCCTTAAAGCAAAAGAAACTCCCTTATAAAAGGTACGCCTTGCCCTATTGTGGTTCCTTGTGTGCCCCTTAGTGCTATTTGGTTTGTGGCGGGATTTCCTAAACTGAATTGCCTTGTTTCTTTTGCGTGTGGATGTGCTTACTAGAATGTGTGTTTCCCCTCTTTATTATTCCTTTTTCTATAATTTTGCCTATAAAATCCTGCACTACACCTTTTGACCGACCGGTGGCGCTCCAGCGCACGGAGCCCCGTGTGCCGGACCACCCCAGCAACTCAGTTAGAACATTTACTAAGAATGTTCACACCTTGCTAACGAGGTGTTAAAACCACAAACCGCAAGGGAACGAGCGACGTGTGCTTCCCTTGGGTGGCTGCCGGTTCGTATTACCGAACGCCCACCACGGGGAGCATTCGTCTCCCGAACAGCCTGTGTACTCTGTCTTTGATCCCGGTGTCAGGGATCACCCTACCCACTCCCAACAGAGCTATAATCACTTCTCCCTTCCCTTGTTCTGCCCGTAGTCCTTCATACCTGTCCCTCGCCTGGGAGCTCTCCTGGAAACCCCCAAAGCTCCTCAAGCACGGATTGATGCAGCCGTGTTTCGCGCCCTTTCTCCGCATTGGGCGGCGAAACTCATTTTGGCTATTCCTTGACTACTCTTTTTCTACATATGTGAAACCAGACCATTCTAAGGTTCGGTAATACGTGCTCAGTTTTTCTGTGGGTTTACATACTTTGTGTTGGGTTATCACACGGCCGTGATAATTACACAAAATAATCTGTTCACTGCACAACTCTCTATTAAATCTACCAAAATGTATTACTACGCTGGTATCTAATGCCAGAAAAACTAAGCCGAATGGACCCTAGCCAGTTAGGGACGTGTTGGAGATGTGATTTGGTTAAGGACTCAGTTAAACATATGTGGTGGGACTGTCATTCAGTTTGTCAAATTTGGAAGATGGTAAACCAGAATGGATCAAAAATATAACAAAAAAATGTTGTTAACTCCAGCTCTAGCATTATTCCATTTCACCCCCCTAAAAATTGAGAAGGCTGAGCTGAGTCTCCTAATACATAAACTAGTGGCAACAAAACTTAAGACAGTAAGAAATTGGCGATTTTCAATTTTCTAACATGGTCTGAAATAGAATCACAGATAATTCAAGCCTCAATGGAGAAAGACTTCTATATAAACAATGAATAATCTATTGATGTATACTATGAATATTGGTCTCTCTGGATCAATAGATCAAGAGGAGCTATCCCGACACCGACCCAGGGTATGAGAGTTAGTATGAATGTTGACTGATGATGCATTTAAATGTATTTTGTAAGTATTTTTGTACTTATTGTATAGACCTGATGGGAAGGACTTTTGTTTTGCAAGCTTCACCCTTCTCCTTACTGAGTCTTTTTTTCTGTTGTGAAAAAAATATATATATTTTTAAATTACTTATTATTTTCTTCCTTATTAGTAATTAAAAACACACTATGCAATGTAAATTTACATTTATATTTCCCCTGTTTTGTTTTATCATTATTGTTCATTATTAAAATTTAAGAAAAAATGGAAGATACAAGACAGAGCCACAGCGTCACGATGAAGTGTGAATCTGTAGAATCTGTCCTGTAATAGCCTACTTCAGAGCTACAGGATAGGGGGTAACCCAAACAAAATTAGATACAGCAAAGGAGACCCTTGAAACAAGGGGATCCCAAAGGAAGTAGCTCTGGATACAGAAAAAGAGATGTATATAGTACAAGATAATAAAAGGAATAAACAGAAAGAAGAGAGGGAAGTTGCATATAACAATGGGTAAAGGGATAGAAAGGGTAGGAGGAAGGGAGCAAAAAAAGAGAGAACCCCTCTCCACCTTATACCACCCACAGCTTCCCAGGTAAAAGCAAAAATAGGAGCTGATAACCCAAAAAAAAGGCAATATGAAAAACCCCCTCTCTCATAGGCAGACTAAGTCCTATGGACAAAAGGGTCCTGAATAAATAGCCCTAAATATAAGGTCCAGAAAAGGACTAAGACTGCCTATCTAGAAACCCTAAACAACTGGGAAACTAACTAACTTATACCAACATACTGACTACCTAAGTGCTACCCAAAGTGAAAATAAAAAATAAAAAGAAAAGCGCTCGACGCGCGTTTCAGCATGAATACACGCCGTCGTCAGGAGCAACTTCCCTCTCTTCTTTCTGTTTATTCCTTTTATTATCTGGTACTATATACATCTCTTTTTCTGTATCCAGAGCTACTTCCTTTGGGATCCCCTTGTTTCAAGGGTCTCCTTTGCTGTTAATTATTATACTTGTTATATTATACTTTTATTGTCATTGAAAATGTATTATTAATAAAAAAATATTTGAAAAGAAAAACACAAAAGTAGCAAACAAACAAAATCAGAATGTGTCACTAAGGGCTTCATGCTTTATACCCATTTTTATGCATTTATCCTAATACCCTTATTATGGGATGTATTGAAATAAGTGTAATTCAGTGTATTTTACCCTTCCAGTAATAAAGTGACAAAATATGACAGATCAATCATAGGTGGGGGACAGGAGGGCAAATATGACCCTGAAATATCCGCTTTTTATATTATTTCTAAGAAAATTTATTTTTTAATACATTGCCCGAGGCTTATTTACCTTTATACATCTCTCGCATTAACCTGACAATTTGCTTATTGGCAAACAAAAGCAATGATGAAAAGTATTGAAAAAATTTATAATTTTACACATTTATTATGTATATGTACGATTTCACAACCCTTATGGAATCATATATTTATTGAAATTTTACAATCCTTCTTGTATTAATTAGAAATAATTCTTAATTGTAATGAAATTGAGTGTTTTTGTGTAAAATTTTCAGATAATAAATTACCAAAACATATAATAAAAATAAATAATGTCATTTTATAATACAATGCAAGCTAAATTAAAAAAAGTTAATTTTAATGTTCTAGTAAACCATTTGGCAAATAGTTTTCCACGATTAGTAAATATTCACAGATCAATACTAATCAATATAAAACAAAACAAAAAAATGTGTTCAACTTACAAAAAGTGTCGCTTACGCAATCCCTTCCTTTCTCCCGTTCACTCTTTCTCTCTCTCTCTTTCTTTCTCTCTTTTCATTACCCTTTGACACCCATCCAATACTGTCTGTTATTGTAACCATTGATACATGGCTCAGTTCTGTAATACACTTAGATGTAACATTTTGCAAAGTCACATTTTGGTATAATTCATGAAAGCTAACATTTTTACATGAGCATTTTTTTCATGTTTTCAGTAATTTCTTTATTTTTAAAGCTATAAATTAAAGGGTTTAACATTAGTGTGATAACAACATAAAAAATAGAAATATATTTTTCCTGATCTGATGCGTAGCTGGTCGAGGATCCAAAATACAAGATCATTGCTGAGCCAAACCATAAAACCACCAGGGTGATATGTGATATGCAGGTGGAAAATGCCTTGTTTTTCTCGACTGACCGAATCTGAAGCACAGAATATATTATGCAGCCATAAGATACTAAGATAAATGTAAAGGGAACAACGAGTGAAATGAAGCTAATGGAAAATATAAATACTTCACTTCGGGAGGTGTCACCACACGCCAGTTTTAACACCGCCAGGACCTCACAGGTAAAATGATTGACAATGTTCGGGAAACATAAGTCAATAGGCATTGTAAGAGAAGGAACAACAGATATGAAAAAACTCAGTATCCATACAAAGGCTGCTATTCGGCAGCAAATAGTCATACTCATAAGTAGAGCATAGTGTAGTGGGTGGCAAATGGCTACATAACGATCATAAGCCATTGCCGCGAGAAGAATGCACTCAGTTGTTCCCAAAAACAAACCTGCATATAATTGGATAGCGCATGCGGCAAATGAAATCGTCCTTTGGATTTGGAGAAGGTCTACCAGGAAGCGGGGCACTGAGTTTGTAGAAAAACACAAATCCAAAAATGCTACATTGCACAGAAAGAAATACATTGGCATGTGCAAACGCATGTTGCAAAAAATGACGCAAATGATAAAGCAGTTTGCAACAAATGTTACTACATATATCAGTAAAAACACAAAAAATATAGTAACATTTATTTTCAGGTCCGTAGAAAATCCCAACAGAATAAATTCAGTGGTAATGGTCTGGTTCCGGATTGCCATTCTGCGGAGTTCTTAAAAAAAAAAAAAAAAAACATAATTTACTGATTTTCATTTATCTGAACAAAATGTTAAAACTGCAGAGTTTGTTCACTAAACCGCAATTGTAATAAATGTAAATATGAACTGTAAAAATGTAGGCCAATATAGATAATTTGTGCCAATTTTGTAGGTCTTTGGTAAGAGAATATTAATCAAGGGGGGAAGTTGAGTTGGTAGACATATTCCAGTTTGTTTTGGATATGCACCCCGAGATATTTTATAGATTTGGAGGCCCAGGTGAAGTTAAAATCTTCTTGTAGTAACGTGTCAAGAGATTTTGAGGTGTAGATCGGTATCAATTCGCATTTGGTGAGGTTGGCCTGGAAGTTTGAAATCTTGCTATATGTTGCCATTTCTGCTACAATTGCTGTCAGTGTCGCGGCGGGATTGGAGATGGTGAATAAAAGATCAACCGCGAAAGCTGTGATTTTATATTCTTGTCGGTTGATTTTAAACCCTTCTATGTGTTCATTGTCTCGGATTCCCTGGAGGAATGGTTCGAGGACGAGGATGAAAAGGATTGGTGAGAGAGGGCAACCTTGTCTCGTTCCATTCGTTATTGTTACGGGGGTGGATAATTGGCCATTGATTCGTAACCGGGCTGTGGGGAGGGAATATATTGCACTCAGCCAATCTTGCCAGCGTTGACCGAAACCCAGCTGTTGTATCATGTGTTTTAGTAGAGCCCAGCTGACTCTATCAAATGCCTTTTCGGCATCGATGGCCAGAAGGGCACTGTGAGTTTTATGAGTCTGCGCCCAGTGTATGAGGTTTAAGATTTTTGTAGTATTGTTTTTGGCTTCTCTGTTAGGGACAAAGCCTGCCTGATCTTGATGGATAAGGCCTGGCAACAGTGGCTTAAGTCTAGTGGCCATGATTTTTGTAAGGATTTTCAAGTCCGTGTTAATGAGTGATATAGGCCTATAGCTACCGCATACGGTGGGGTCTTTACCGGGTTTGGGTATTAGGGTTATAGTGGCTTCCAGCGCTGATTTGGGCGTTGTGGTTGAGAGTTTTGATGTGTTAAAAGCATTTATAAAGTGCTGTGCAAGCGTTTGGGACATTACTTTATAGTATTTCCCAGTGTCTCCGTCTGGGCCTGGACTCTTGCCAAGAGGGATGGTTTTGACCGTGTGTAGGAATTCGTCTATCGTAATGGGCTCATCAAGAAATTCCAGAATGTCATTTGTGTTTGGTTGTGCATCAGTCAAATTATATAAGTGTGTGTAAAAGTCATGGAATGCTTTAATTATGTCGGGCATGTGGCATGTCTGCTTGCCTGTATCTGTTTTAATTTCGGAAATGAAGGAGGATTGTATCTCGTTTTGCAGGGATTGCGCTAGTAGTTTACCGGCTTTGCCCCCTTGAATATAGTATGTATTTTTCGTAAGGAAGATTTTGCACTTGGCATGTATAGTCAGTATGGTTGTTAGTTCCGTTCTTTTAGAGAGTAGGTGTCTGTAATCCTCTAGTGAGGCAGAGCCTTTGTGATTGTCTTCGAGGGATTTGATTTCTTGGGTGAGTTGAGAGATCTTTTGTTCTCTCTTGCGCTTCAAAGAGGCTGCTATTCAAATCAATTCTCCTCTGAGAACTGCTTTATGTGCTTCCCATGTCATGATAGGCGTAGTGTCTGGGTGTGTATTTTCCTTAAAATAATTAGAGGCCGTTTCCCGTAGTTGTGTAACAGTGTCAGGGTTGTTCAGGATGAAGTCGTTGAGTTTCCATTGTGTTGTTGGGTTTGGGAGGGTGGGGATCATTAATGTTAGTATCATTGGCGCATGATCGGACCAGGTGATCGCTCCATAGAGTGCGGATTTTAACAAATAGAGGTACCTGTTTTGGAGGAATATGGAGTCTATTTGGGAGTAAGTTCCAGTGGGAGGTGAGTAGAAGGAATAGTCTTTCTTAGTGGGGTGAGTAGCTCTCCATGTATCGTATAATTGGGCCTCATGTAAGGTGTTTCTCATTTGTGTGCGTGTTTGTGTTAGGTAATTTTGAGAAGAGGCAGTGGTGTCTAGTGTACCATCCATGGAGAAGTTTAAATTGCCCCCTAGTATCAGTATTCCCTCTTGGAATGCAGAGAGTTTTTGTAGAATTCTTTTCAAGGTCTGGGGTTGTTTCTTCGGTAAGTAAATGTTAGCTAACGTAATTTGTGTATTACCTATTTTGCCTTTTACGAATATAAATCTGCCCGAGTCATCTAATAGTTTGTCCTGGAACGTGAATTGTGCCTGGCGGCCAATGAGTATAGCCACCCCTCTCGCTTTCGCTTCAGAGTAGTGGCTGAAATATTCCCTTGGGTAGTCCCTATTTCTTAGTGTGGGTGGTGAGTTTTTACGGAAATGAGTTTCCTGGGTAAATACAATTTGTGCACCATGTCTGCGAAAATCGGTAAGAGCCATAGATCGCCTTTCAGGAATATTCAGACCCCTTGCGTTTTTTGTGAGTATCGTTATAGTCGTCATGGTGAGACTTGGAAGAGAGTTGTAATTAGAGGGTTAATAATGGATCTACTATCTAGTTGTTTGGGGCGGTCGTCTGGTTTTAATAGCTTATGTCTTGACGGTGTGGGGCGTGTGGATGGGAGTTAGCTGCTTAGCCTCTAAAGTTGTTAGAGGCAGAGAACACTAAGTTCGTAACTACCCCTGGAGAAAGTTGGTTTTGTTTAGTCGTTTAAACTGTATATAAGTAATGTCGCTTTGGGTTTTACCACTGAAGTTGTTGTCTGTGTGTCAGGCCTATACACTTAAACAATAGTACAAAGAACAGATGTAGTTCAAAACAATAATAACAATATTTCAATAATTAAAAGATTCTTGTGACCCACTTCCAGAAGATCTTGAATCACTCTGTCTTGAAGGTGAGTAGGTACTTAAGAATATAGAGAGAGTGAGTCTATGTTCAATTATAACTTTAATCCGAATAGTGTGTTCGGACAATATCAAACGTATCTGTATGCGTGTATTGTGAGTATTGGGGGTATGGGGAAGAGTAGGAGGAAAAGGGTAGTGCAATACAGAGGCTGGGGAATGGTGGGAAGGATGTGGGGTGGAGGGTGGAGAGGGGTAAGTATTTCAAGGGGGAGGGGGGAGGAGGTTTCCCTATCAGGGAATAGAGTTCGGTCTCAGCGCTGGAGAGCGAAACGTGTGTATCTAGGGGTTTTGTGCTAAAGGCTTGCGCCCAGGACCCGGGACTTAGCAATCATTTTCGTGGAGTTTGTTGAAGGAGATTTAATTACTTCGGTAATTATATAGGGTCAATTGGAGCTATGTGGATGAGTATAAAGTCATGGATAGTGATGTCGCGAACACAAAATTTCCGGTGCGCGACACAGCAATAATACTCCCAGTAATGTGTCTGAGTGTATAACAGAGCTCCACAGCGATAATACTCCCAGTAATGTGTCTGAGTGTATAACAGAGCTCCCCAGCAATAATACTCCCGACTGGGCACCTCCGTTGACGGACGCTTCCTAGCAGACGCTGAGGACCATAAGCACCGCACCAGACACCACAACCACCGCAGACTCCACAACCGCCGTAGCTTAACGGGAGTCTCGACGTCTTCCTTCCACCCTGGATCAACCTCTGACATCCAGGACCGTGTGGGGGAGACCTCTCCTCCAGGAGAGCGTATCGGGAACAGCTCTTAAAAGAGCTAAGTGATTAGAGCTCAGGGGAGTATACAAAGTATAGCAATCCCCAGTGTGAATATAGCAGTTCCCTACAATGACGAGACAAGGCTACGTATCGAGGGTTAAGTAGACCAGAATGAACTAAGGGTTTATTGTCTCTTTTTTTTAACACAAGTTCTCCCACAAGGTTACCACCCCAGTGGACCTTGTGGAGAACAGGACACAAAGTTACAAAGCCAATCAATAGACACTCCCAGATAATGTACACAAACTCTCCCCTATGCCTGTGATACAATTAACAAACACAATGGACTAACTCAATTAACCACAGGCAGAAAACACAAATTTTTCACAAAACACAGAAAACACCACATATCCCCACAATAGCCCTGTTCTGGGTGAGCAACATATCCAAAAATCACCCAGATCAGAGCAGGGGTTCAAAAGTTTTCTGGAATTCTCTTTTGACCGACCGCAAGCATGGCTTTCATGCCCAAAACAGTTCCACAGATTTAGGATGTGTGGCCGGTCTAGCGTCTTCTCTAATTGACAGTGGCTGTGGTAACTTCATTATCTCCCGGTACAGGAAATATAAGTCAAAAACTGTTACAAAAACCACATAAAAATACATAACTCATATAATACAATGTTTAACACATCGGTAGTCAACCTTTTTCTACCTACCGCCCACTAATGCATCTTTCTTGATGGAAAAATGTCCTTACCGCCCACCAGTTTTCGCGCAAGTGCAGAATATTTTTTAGAAAGGGGGGGTTTAAAATAAAATGTACATAGATTTATCTTTTTATCTATCCATGTTTATAATGTTTTTAACTTTATAAAGTTTAATGAGAAAACAATAAAGTAAATTGAAATTACCTTTACTAGTGACTAATGAGGTCCTTGAGGTTGATGCTGCGAGACTAAATATTATCTGGTTCGATTTTCGTACGGTGGATGGGGGAGCTGTAAGCTGGGTAGGGGGGCTGTGTAACAAAACTAACCTCGCCACTGGGCATTGGAGAAACCGGTTTTCCTGCCTCCTGCTTGCTGACTATGGACCCTGGGAGATTTGACCGTTTTAATACAGTATTTGGGCATATTGTATTTTATTATGCTGCTGCTGGCCCTTTAAGAACCATCTGGGGACATACTATGGAGTTACTGGGTGGCCACCATTTCATGTATCAGAGGCACATGGTGAGAACAATGGATGAAGCACATGGTGAGAACAATGGATGGCGGCCATTTTAACTCACAGACACTGTTTGGACTTTTTTTTACACGGTGCCATCTCGCCGGTATTTGGTGCACAAAAACATTGTGCAGTAGTTTTAAACTATACAGCAG
Source organism: Pelobates fuscus (assembly GCF_036172605.1). NCBI lineage: Eukaryota > Metazoa > Chordata > Amphibia > Anura > Pelobatidae > Pelobates > Pelobates fuscus. The sequence goes on along the minus strand of NC_086318.1, from coordinate 11,650,782 downwards.
GGGACACATTATACAGTAATTATTTTTCATATAGCCTGTATATGTTCTGCGGAATCTGCATTAAACTGTATCTTCCAAACTACTGAACGGATCTGGGTGAATTTTGGATATGTGGTTCACCCAGATCCCCCGGTTCCGATGATATACTTTATGGGGTTATTGCATGTTTTGGGGTGTGATGTTTTATAAAACTGTATTTCTCTGCCTGTGATAATTATATTACCTATTGTGTTCTGTAATCATCTCACAGGCAGAGGGGAGGATTTTGTGTGGGAGTGTCTGTGTGTATTGTACGGATTGATTGGTTGTATTTAAAAACCCTGTGGGCAGTACTATGTTTGTGGATTGAGAATAAAAGAGGCTGGATGTGCCAGTACAGTCAGTTCTACTTGACCTCAAAACGAAGTGTTGTCTTGTTATTGGGGGAATTGGATTGTATGCTGATTGCCAGGAGTGTAAACTGATTGTATGCTTTTCCTGTTCAGCTGTTTACAGCATTCATATGCTTGAGAGCATTCATATACTTCTCCGGTTCAATGGTTGTGGTGTCTGCTGCAGTGCTTGGAGTACTCAGGAAGTGCTAGGCGCATCCTTCAACGGAGGTACCCAGTCGGGGTGCCCGTCGATCAGTTACAGGCTGTATGGTGTGGAAGGGATTCTGTATGGTAATTAGGGGGACTGTGAGGTTGATAGGGGGGCTGTATAGTGGATGGGGGGGCTGTGAGGTGGGTAGGGGAGCTGTGAGGTGGGTATGGGGGGCTCTATAGTGGGTAGGGGGGCTGTGAGGTGGGTAGGGGGCTCTATAGTGGGTAGAGGGACTGTCTGTGTGAGGTGGGGGGCGTTTGAATGGTGGGTAGGGGGATGTAAAAAGGTAAATACCTTTCAGTGTCCTCTTGGTCCGGTGGCAGCTCTCCAGAAACATGTGAGTGGGAGGCGGAGCTTCCGTTTGGGTGCGGAGCATGCAGCTGGAATCATTTCAGACTGTGCAGGGAGACTGACAGGTCTCCCTGCAGCTGCTGGCAGCCACACCAGCCCCCAGCTCCTCCCTCCTTCCTCCCCTCGGACAGACAGGCTGGCACAGTCCGAGGGGAGGATTTATCAGAATGATCATTAAGGCTGTCATCCCAGCCCCAGCCACACCAGCCCAGCCACCCACTCTCTCAAACAGAGGATTTAGCAGCCGAAATCCCTACCGCCCACCTGGAATCCTGAAACGCCCACTAGTGGGCGGTAGGGACCAGGTTGACGACCCATGGTTTAACCTATGTGTCCAACATATCCCCAGATAGCTTGGATCTGAGCACTCAATATGTCCGAAAAGTGCTCAGCTCTCACGAAAACAGTTGGATCGCCATGGGATTGCACAATAGCAAGGGCTGATAGGAGACTGAGGAGGGTCAAGGCAGCGAGTTTCAACTGGTCTGGCAGTGTCCCTGGGACAACGCCCTGCTGGAGAAACAATAGGACAGGAAAGAGGTACATTTTCCCCTGGAAGTCACTTTTTAGCATGTCTTTTTGCAGGGCCCATAGTCTTTGGGCAAAAGGCTGGCCATTAGTACTCTCCAAAAACCAGTGGCAAAATTGCTTGCATCACACCTTTTTGAGTGTTTATATATATATATATATATATATATATATATATATATATATATATATATGTACACACACACACACAGTTGCAAGAAAAAGTATGTGAACTCTTTGGAATGATGGATTTCTGCACAAATTAGTCATAAAATGTGATCTGATCATCATCTAAGTCACAACAATAGACAATCACAGTCTGCTTAAACTAATAACACACAAAGAATGAAATGTTGCCATGTTTTTATTGAACACACCATGTAAACATTCACAGTGCAGGTGGAAAAAGTATGTGAACCTTTGGATTTAATAACTGGTTGAACCTCCTTTGGCAGCAATAACCTCAACCAAACGTTTCCTGTAGTTGCAGATCAGACGTGCACAACGGTCAGGAGTAATTCTTGACCATTCCTCTTTACAGAACTGTTTCAGTTCAGCAATATTCTTGGGATGTCTGGTGTGAATCGCTTTCTTGAGGTCATGCCAAAGCATCTCAGTCGGGTTGAGGTCAGGACTCTGACTGGGCCACTTCAGAAGGCGTATTTTCTTCTGTTTAAGCCATTCTGTTGTTGATTTAATTGTATGCTTTGGGTCATTGTCCTGTTGCAACACCCATCTTCTGTTGAGCTTCAGCTGGTAGACAGATGGCCTTAAGTTCTCCTGCAAAATGTCTTGATAAACTTGGGAATTCATTTTTCCTTCGATGATAGCAATCCGTCCAGGCCCTGACGCAGCAAAGCAGCCCCAAACCATGATGCCCCCCACCACCATACTTCACAGTTGGGATGAGGTTTTGATGTTGGTGTGCTGTGCCTCTTTTTCGCCACACATAGTGTTGTGTGTTTCTTCCAAACAACTCAACTTTGGTTTCATCTGTCCACAGAATATTTTGCCAGTACTGCTGTGGAACATCCAGGTGCTCTTGTGCAAACTGTAAACGTGCAGCAATGTTTTGTTTGGACAGCAGTGGCTTCCTCTGTGGTATCCTCCCACGAAATCCATTCTTGTTTAGTGTTTTATGTATTGTAGATTCGCTAATGTTAGCATTTGCCAGTGACTTTTGTAAGTCTTTAGCTGAGACCTAGGATTCTTCTTCACCTCATTGAGCAGTCTGCGCTGTGCTCTTGCAGTCATCTTTACAGGACGGCCACTCCTAGGGAGAGTAGCGGCAGTGCTGAACTTTCTTCATTTATAGACAATTTGTCTTACCGTGGACTGATGAACAGCAAGGCTTTTGGAGATACTTTTATAACCCTTTCCAGCTTTATGCAAGTCAACAATTCTTAATCGTAGCTCTTCTGAGAGCTCTTTTGTGCGAGGCATCATTCACATCAGGCAATGCTTCTTGTGAAAAGCAAACCCAGAACTGGTGTGTGTTTTTTATAGGGCAGGGCAGCTGTAACCAACACCTCCAATCTCATCTCATTGATTGGACTCCAGTTGGCTGACATCTCACTCCAATTAGCTCTTGGAGATGTCATTAGTCTAGGGGTTCACATACTTTTTCCACCTGCACTGTGAATATTTACATGGTGTGTTCAATAAAAACATGGTAACATTTCATTCTTTGTGTGGTATTATTTTAATCAGACTGTGATTGTATATTGTTGTGACTTAGATGATGATCAGATCACATTTTATGACCAATTTGTGCAGAAATCCATATCATTCAAAAGGGTTCACATACTTTTTCTTGCAACTGTGTGTGTGTGTATGTGTGTATATGTGTATATATATATATATATATATATATATATATATATATATATATATATATATATATAAAACAAAAGAAGGAAGGTATGTAGATGAGGATAAAGGTCTAGCTGACTGCCTCAATGAATATTTTTGTTCGGTATTTACAGCTGAAAATGAAGGAAAGGGACCTCTGTTAAAAAAAAGGATAAATTAGTCATTTATTACATGTGAGTTTACAGAGGAAGAGGTTCTATTTCAACTGTCAAAAGTAAAGACAAATAAGTCAATGGGACCTGATGGAATACACCCAAAGCTATTAAAAGAGCTTAGTGGTGTACTAGCAAAACCATTAACAGATTTATTTAACCAATCATTGTTAACAGGAGTAGTCCCAGAAGATTGGAAGTTAGCGAATGTTGTGCCCATTCACAAGAAAGGTAATAAGGAGGAGTCGGGCAACTATAGGCCAGTAAGCCTTACTTCAGTAGTGGGGAAAGTGATGGAAACCATGTTAAAGGATAGGATTGTTGAACATCTAAAAACACATGGATTTCAAGATCAGAGACAACATGGGTTTACTTCAGGGAGATCATGCCAAACTAATCTTATTGATTTTTTTGATTGGGTAACTAAAATTATAGATCAGGGTGGTGCAGTAGACATTGCTTACCTAGATTTCAGTAAGGCTTTTGACACTGTTGCACATAGAAGGCTTATCAATAAACTACAATCTTTAAGTTTGGATTCCAATATTGTTGAATGGGTAAGGCAGTGGCTGAGTGACAGGCAACAGAGGGTTGTAGTCAATGGAGTATATTCGAAGTTTGGGCTTGTCACCAGTGGGGTACCTCAGGGATCTGTACTTGGACCCATTCTCTTTAATATTTTTATTAGTGATATTGCAGAAGGTCTTGATGGTAAGGTGTGTCTTTTTGCGGATGATACTAAGATATGTAACAGGGTTGATGTTCCAGGAGGGATAAGCCAAATGGCAAATGATTTAGGTAAACTAGAAAAATGGTCAGAGTTGTGGCAACTGACATTTAATGTGGATAAGTGCAAGATAATGCATCTTGGACGTAAAAACCCAAGGGCAGAGTACAGAATATTTGATAGAGTCCTAACCTCAACATCTGAGGAAAGGGATTTAGGGGTGATTATTTCTGAGGACTTAAAGGTAGGCAGACAATGTAATAGAGCAGCAGGAAATGCTAGCAGAATGCTTGGTTGTATAGGGAGAGGTATTAGCAGTAGAAAGAGGGAAGTGCTCATGCCATTGTACAGAACACTGGTGAGACCTCACTTGGAGTACTGTACACAGTACTGGAGACCATATCTTCAGAAGGATATTGATACCTTAGAGAGAGTTCAAAGAAGGGCTACTAAACTGGTTCATGGATTGCAGGATAAAACTTACCAGGAAAGGTTAAAGGATCTTAACATGTATAGCTTGGAGGAAAGACGAGACAGGGGGGATATGATAGAAACATTTAAATACATAAAGGGAATCAACACAGTAAAGGAGGAGACTATATTTAAAAGAAGAAAAACTACCACAACCAGAGGACATAGTCTTAAATTAGAGGGACAAAGGTTTAAAAATAATATCAGGAAGTATTACTTTACTGAGAGGGTAGTGGATGCATGGAATAGCCTTCCAGCTGAAGTGGTAGAGGTTAACACAGTAAAGGAGTTTAAGCATGCGTGGGATAGGCATAAGGCTATCCTAACTATACGATAATGCCAGGGACTAATGAAAGTATTTCGAAAACTGGGCAGACTAGATGGGCCGAATGGTTCTTATCTGCCGTCACATTCTATGTTTCTATGTTTCTATGTTTCTATATATATATATATAATGTGTGCGTAGAAAGCCCATTAGGCCTGAATTTGTGGGAGGAGTTCAAGTGTTCCTGATCAACTTCCGGTTTGCTTGACTTCCGGACCGAGCGTCCTGTCTTTCAGCTACACTCCACCCCCCCCCCCCCCCCCCCCGGACTCGTAGGTTCGCGGTATGTTAATACCCTCGGCCAAAATGATAATCTTGTAAATAGGGGCATGTTTATCCGCATTGGGATAGCCTCTGCTGTTATAGCAGAGGCTATGCTACTATACTGTGTATGTAAAATGCCATAATTTACTATAGTGTGCATGGCATATTGCTACTGGTTGTAAACTCTCATTCATGCTTTCCATTATTGTTTCTCTTGTCAGTCGCCACCTAGTGGTTTTTATGGATTTGGCTGGTTTTTATGTATTACATGTAGCTTGCCTGCCTAAATTCTAACAGCAGCTACAATGTTACTTACTTGGATGTTACCGTGAAATTACTAATTACACAATATACCATTTTTTTTATGTGCAAGTTAATATTAGCTCTGTTAAAAAAAAAATCTTTAATATCCACAGATCGCCCATTTTGTCATATATTACGGCTAAATTACAAAAAATCCTGGTTCTTTTCCTTTAATCCAGGTATACTATTTATTTCACTTCATTTCTGTTTGTCAAGGCCTCACTTTACACTTGTCACTCTGTCTCGTATCACTAGTTCAGACCCCCAGGAACTCATGTTGCGCTCATACGCCACGCTCACACGATCTACATCTGTCTGAAACCCTTAGGCTTCTTCTACGATATCACTTACTGCTGTGCCTCTCTTCTAAAAATACTTGAAGGTTAAAGTTCCTGGGTATAACCACTATCAAGGTTAGTATCCACCCATTACATGATTTGCCAATTTATCCCATATATGGTACGTGAACTGGCTCACAGGGTCTGGGCTCCAGACCTAGCTCACCGAGGCATTTACAGGCCCCACAAGGCCATCTCCCACCTCAACACGTCCCACGTCCAAATCATAGTTAAAAGCCTCATTCGCTCTTCTACAGGGCCGTAGTCAGGGCCTCACTTTCCATAGCCACATGTTTGAATTTCTTAAATGTCATCGAGAGGCCAACATCCCGCCACCACATCTGTGGCAACGTACTTACCTCGGCCAAATCATTGTCAGGATCGGGACAGGGATCCAACACGCAGAGTACAAAGAGTGGAAAGGTACGTATACCGGGCCTTAGAATGGCCGGACTAACGTACCGAGAGTAATAGAGAATAGTCAGAGACAAGCCGAGGTCGAGGGAACGGGAAGACAGATAAGCGAGAGACAAGCCGGGTCAAGGGAGAACAGAGAAGCAGGGTAGTACAACAAGCCGAGTCAAAACCAAATAGAGTAAACTAGAATACCAGAGCACTGAGTGACTAGACAAGCTAGAACCACGACAGGGCAATGAGCTGAAGAGAGAAGTAAGCTTAAATACCCTGGCTCTGGATGGTAATCACGCCTCTGACAAGTACCGATTGGATATCGGACACTTGAGTGACAGGTCGCTCGTGATAGCGTCATGACGTCACGTATTGAGCGTCCCGCTAGAAAAGGACGTGGATTCCTCGCGGCCGGTGTTTAAGTGACTGGATGAACCGCGAGGAACGAAGGAAACAGCTCGCCTGGACGGGTAAACCACCAAATCTCTACCTCCCTTAGAGGTAGAGACCTCAGGTACCCTGACAGTACCCCCCCTCTCAGATACGCCCACCGGGCGGAAGGAACCGGGGCGAGATGGGAAGCGGAGGTGAAATGCTCTGCGAAGGGGCGGAGCCTGGCAGCCATGCCGAGCAGTCGCACACAACATGGGCTCCAAGGCAAAAACCTAAAAAATGCCGAAACAAACGAGACAAAGCCTTTAAAACTGCTCGCACAGCAGCCCCAACCTAAGGGGCACACCAAAGCAACCTTACCAGCCCAAAGTCCCAACTGCCAGCAACAGTCTTTTACCGGAGACCGACCCGGGGCCTACGGAAGGCGGCAGCAGGCGACACGAGGGAGGCGGCCGATCCCTCCGCAGCTGCAACTTTCGGGGACTGGGGCCTCCCCGGAGGACTCTACCTCCCCCCCCCCCATGCCGGCGGGGGATATCCCGGCAAACATAAACGACGACCAAGCACCAGGGAATCACCTTGTGAAAAACATGGCGGACACCGCATGCAGCCTCGAGACCGGCACCAGACTGCCCCCGCTAGCGGAAAGGATTGACCGCATTCTGCAGGACTTCTGGGCCAAACTTGCACGCCGGGAACACACTTCTGAGGCTAGGCCGCCCACAAAACGGCCACAAGACATGGCACCAACACTAGAGATCAAGCGGAGGAAGCAAGCGCTTCGGAGAGTGCCACGACGCAAACAGCCTGGCGCCACCAAGGTACGCCATCCTAGGCCACGGCCTAGGCAGAGACAGTCCACCACGCATCACCCACGATACTGGGGAGCTGCTCCCAGCCGGGGACACAAGCACTTCACAGAGAAAGGCTCTTTACTAAGCAGTTGCAAGCCCTCGGACCAGCAGAGTCGCCAGACCCGCAAATTCACTGCCCAACGGAGACTTACCACAACTAGAGACGGCGGATGGCCTCCTGCTTCCTCAAGGGGTCTGAGAGATGACTATCACAGCCGCTCCCAGCATGCTGAACCGCGACACCACGGCATCACGTACCAGACACGGCTACAGCTCATGGTCCTGACTACCCAGCTGCAAGTACCCTGTAACAGTACAATTAGGGCCACACTACGAGCCTCTAGACGGGGTATAGGCTGACCAACATGGACTGCTGGGAGGCTTCATCTTCTGCATCACACTGCAGGGACAGATCACATGGCACACAGCCACTATTTCTTTCTCTTATGTTATTCTTTTCGTTATTCCACTGCTATAATATGTTGATCTGCGGTCTCCTAATTATTCCCACAACGTTTTAACACTATAGGCATAAGTTTAAATTAACTTTTTATTTTCTCACCAGTTGTTCACTCTGACAATGTTAATATCTGCCTAACTAACATGCCTTGATTACACTGTCACAGAGGCCCACAGCAACCTGTTATGAGCCCCCTGTACCCTAACAGCAGAGTCTAAGCTAACGTATTAGTCCTATCATTTAAAGGAGCTCTGCGCTAACATCTCGTGTTACTTTTGGGCCACAGGCAACCATAACTGTAAGCGCCCCACCAGGGTTCGGCACGGCGCAATCTCACTGGAGATACCTACCTTAACCTTACCTATTAAGTCTGCACCTACGCCATGGGACAGCCGTATAGGAAAATCCCTCACATTCTGTAACACCCCAGCAGGGCGTCGGATAATCCCGGCAAGGAACGGACGAACCTAACACTGCAAGTCATGTGGACGGCAAGGTTCCCTAACGTTTTTACCTTTTCCTGTAGCCTCATTTAAGTTGATTTAGCAAAGTTATAAATCGTAGCATACTGGAGGCAATCAACATGCCGGGCAAGAGTAGCCTTACTGGGACCTCAGGGTAGGCTGGAAACGTGACGGCGCCCTAAGCGCACTCAATTCTCCCAACCCTATTAAATTTTTAACCCCAGCTATCCGGTTCACCTGTCCTGCGAGCTTCTACCAAACTAGAAACAAGGCCCACAAGCACTTAAAGCCAGTTTAACCCTACCGGTACAAGCTACCCTACCTCTCAAACTGGTGACACAATCTATACAGTTAAACACCCAAGCTCTACAACATGATATCCACAGTCTCATGCACAACCCATAAGTGTGTTTTCTCAATTTATTTCTCATGTTTAGCCTAAGTTATTTAAGCATGTTCCTAGTTTTAAAAGCAAAGTTTAAATTCTTGTACTCTATAGAAACGCATCTCACAAATGCCGATGTACACATTCTATATGCAACACACATGCGACTACATCCTGTCTTATATACAAAAATCGTGCAACTGAATATTGTCATGACTGTGTCTGCATCATTGAGCCTGTGTCTGCTGTCGTGGCACCACAGGCCTGTTTGTAATTCTTATTGCACCAAAAATAAAGAATTTAAAAAAAAAAAAAAAAAAAAAAAAAAAAAAAATGCTCTGCGAAGGCGAGACGCATGAACGTCCTCCTGAGGTACCCAACTCCTCTCCTCAGGACCATATCCCCTCCAGTTGACCAAATATTGCAATTTTCCCCTTGAAATTCTGGAATCAATGATGGAGCTGACCTCGTACTCCTCCCGACCCTCCACCTGAACAGGACGAGGGGAGGAAACCTTAGAGGAGAATTTGTTGCAAATAAGAGGTTTCAACAAGGAGACATGAAAAGAGTTAGGAATGCGTAAGGCAGGTGGCAGAGCAAGGCGATACGCAACCGGGTTGATACGAGTGAGAATCCTGTAAGGACCTATGTAGCGAGGAGCAAACTTCATAGATGGGACTTTTAGGCGAATATTCTTAGTACTCAACCATACCCTATCCCCAGGAACAAAAACAGGAGCCGCTCTTCTATGCTTGTCAGCGTGTTTCTTGAACAACGAAGAACTATGTAATAGAATTTGCCGAGTCTGATCCCATAATCTCTTCAGGTTGGCGACATGATCATCAACCGAAGGTATCCCCTGAGAAGAGGAAACCGAAGGAAAAATCGAAGCATGAAAGCCATAGTTCATGAAGAAAGGGCTAGAGCGAGTTGAATCACAAACAAGGTTATTGTGTGCGAACTCCGCCCAAGGAATCAGACCGACCCAATCGTCCTGGTGTTCGGAAACAAAGCAACGTAGATACTGTTCGATCTTTTGATTAGTACGTTCAGCAGCTCCGTTAGACTGAGGGTGATAGGCAGAGGAGAAGTTCAATTTGATACCCATTTGAGAACAAAAGGATCTCCAGAAACGTGAGACAAATTGAGAACCTCTATCAGAAACAATCTCCGAAGGAATCCCATGTAGGCGAAAAACCTCTCTCGCAAAAATCTCCGCCAATTCAGGAGAAGTCGGAAGTTTAGGTAATGGTACGAAGTGAGCCATCTTAGTAAATCTATCCACCACCGTGAGAATAACAGTTTGTCTCTTGGAAGCAGGTAAATCAACGATAAAGTCTATGGACAAACAGGACCAAGGTTTCTCAGGAACGTCCAAGGGGTGTAACAGGCCACATGGAGAAGCATGAGGTAGTTTAGTCTTGGCACAAGTCTCACAAGCTGCGACGAACTCCTCAATATCTTTTCGAAGTGAAGGCCACCAGAAATCCTTGGATATCAGAGAGTATGTCTTGCGAATACCAGGATGACCAGCTATCTTACTTTCGTGAAAACATTGTAAGAGCTCCAGTTGAAGTTCAGGAGGAACAAAGTTTCTTCCCTCAGGAGTGTTTTCGGGAGCTAGATGTTGTGACTTCAAGATCTGGTCAAGTAGCGGAGAATGAATCTTAAGACTGGTATTAGCAATAATATTGCATTTGGGTACAATGGAGGACACAAGTGGTTCAACTGAAGCAGAAGGCTCAAATTGGCGAGATAGCGCATCGGCTTTAGAATTCTTTGAGCCAGGTCTGTAAGTCAGAACGTAATTGAAATGGGTAAGAAACAATGACCAACGAGCCTGCCTGGAGGACAAACGCTTGGCCTCTCCGATATAAGACAAATTTTTGTGGTCTGTTAGAATGGTAACAGGATGTAAAGTACCTTCCAATAAATGTCTCCACTCTTTCAAAGCTTTGATAACCGCTAGTAATTCTCTGTCACCAATGTCATATCTGCTCTCAGTACCGGACAATTTTTTAGAGAAAAATCCACATGGATGTAATGGTTTATCAACACCCAACCTTTGAGATAGGACAGCACCTAAACCAGTCTCTGATGCGTCTACCTCAAGCAGAAAAGGCAGGGAAGTGTCGGGGTGAACTAAAATTGGAGCGGAAGCGAAAAGCTCCTTGAGAGTTTTGAACGCAAGAAGAGCTTCAGTAGTCCAATTCTTAGTATCAGCCCCCTGTTTGGTCATATTAGTGATAGGTGCGATAATTGAAGAATAGCCCTTAATAAAGCGCCTATAATAATTGGAAAAACCAATAAATCTCTGTACGGCTTTAAGACCTTTGGGTAAAGGCCACTCTAGAATGGACTGGAGTTTATCCGGATCCATCTTAAATCCCTCCCCAGAGATCACATAGCCGAGAAAGGTTACCTGGGTTTGATCAAAGCTACATTTCTCCAACTTGCAGTACAAACCATGCTGAAGAAGCTTGTGCAAAACCCTCCTGACTTGCTTGTGATGAGTCTCAATCTCACTAGAATGTATAAGTATATCATCTAGGTATACAATGACGCACTCCTGCTGAAATTCCCTAAGAACCTCATTTATCAGATCTTGGAATACCGCTGGTGCATTGCATAACCCAAAAGGCATAACCGTATATTCATAGTGACCATAGCGAGTATTGAATGCCGTCATCCACTCATGTCCCTGCTGGATTCTCACCAAGTTATATGCCCCTCTGAGGTCTAACTTGGTGAAAATTGTAGAGCCCTTCAAACGATCGAAGAGTTCGGTGATCAAGGGAATCGGGTAGGCATTTTTAATGGTTATCTTATTCAAGCCTCGATAATCAATACAAGGTCTCAAAGAACCATCTTTCTTTTTAACAAAAAAAAATCCAGCCCCGGCAGGGGAGGAGGACCTCCTGATGAATCCCTTGTCTAAATTCTCGTGAATATACTCCTCTAGAACTGAGTTCTCTTTCGTAGATAATGGGTATACGTGACCTCTGGGAGGCATGGTACCAGGGAGTAGGTTAATTTTGCAACCAAAGGACCTGTGTGGGGGTAAGGTATCGGCTTTCTTTTTGTCAAATACTGCCTTTAAATCTAGATACTGAGGCGGAATTTGTGTCTCAGTAGGATTGTCAGAGGTAGTCGATGTGTTAGTTAATCCGAGAGGTAAGACCTTCCGCAAGCATTTTTCTTGACAATTCTTTCCCCACGAAACTATCTCCCCTGACTCCCAATTAATAATAGGGTTGTGTCTCCTCAACCAGGAGTACCCCAAGACTATGGGAATAGACGGAGAAGAAATGAGCATTAAGGATATATCCTCTTTATGTAGGATGCCAACAGTTAAGTTAATCGGTATGGTCTCATGGAAAATAACAGGCTCAAGTAACGGTCTACCATCGATGGCCTCAACAGCCAGTGGTGTCTCTTTTAACTGGGATGGGATAGCATGCTTGGCAACAAAACCCTGATCTATAAAGCTCTCAGCAGCTCCAGAATCGATTAGTGCCATAGTCTTTACTACTCCCTTCTCCCACCTCAAAGAAACGGGTAACAGAAGCCTGAACTCTTTGTAGTTGTGAATAGAGGACAAAGTAGAAACACCCAAGGCCTGTCCTCTAGAGAAACTTAGGTGCGAGCGTTTCCCGAACGATTAGGACAATTTAGGCGTAAATGTCCTCTGACTCCACAATACATACATAAACCCTCCCTTCTTCTGTACTGTCTCTCTCTCTCTGTGAGATGAGTACTGCCTATCTGCATAGGTTCAGAAATACGTAAGTCCTCGAACTCAGAATTTTGAAAGGTAGGCGCTAGTTTAAAGGAGGGTCTACGGGTCCTATCTCGAGTGTTCTGCCTCTCTCTTATGCGTTCATCAATACGAGATATAAAAGAAATTAAATCCTCCAAATTCTCAGGGAGTTCTCTAGTAGCGACCTCGTCAAGAATTACATCTGATAACCCATTCAGAAACACATCTATATAAGCCTGTTCGTTCCACTTAACTTCTGCCGCCAAGGACCTGAACTCTAGTGCATAGTCCACAAGTGTTCGATTGTCCTGTCTAAGGCGCAACAGTAATCTAGCTGCATTGACCTTTCTACCAGGAGGGTCAAAAGTTCTTCTAAACGCAGCTACAAAGGCATTATAATTATAGACTAGTGGATTATCATTCTCCCATAAAGGATTGGCCCATCTCAGAGCTTTCTCAATGAGTAAAGTAATAACAAATCCAACCTTCGCTCTATCTGTAGGATAAGAGCGGGGTTGTAATTCGAAATGGATGCTAATCTGGTTCAGAAAACCACGGCACTTCTCCGGTGACCCGCCATAACGTACTGGTGGGATAATACGGGAAGAAGCACCTACAGTGGCTACCTCTAGACCTGAGACTGCAGGAGAAATAGAAGGAGTACGTGTCTCCTCAGGTGGGTTACTAGCACGAGACAAAAGTGCCTGTAGTGCTAGAGCCATCTGATCCATCCTATGCTCCATGGCGTCAAACCTGGGATCAGAAGAACCAAGCTGACTGTTTGTACCTGCAGGATCCATTGGCCCTGTCGTAATGTCAGGATCGGGACAGGGATCCAACACGCAGAGTACAAAGAGTGGAAAGGTACGTATACCGGGCCTTAGAATGGCCGGACTAACGTACCGAGAGTAATAGAGAATAGTCAGAGACAAGCCGAGGTCGAGGGAACGGGAAGACAGATAAGCGAGAGACAAGCCGGGTCAAGGGAGAACAGAGAAGCAGGGTAGTACAACAAGCCGAGTCAAAACCAAATAGAGTAAACTAGAATACCAGAGCACTGAGTGACTAGACAAGCTAGAACCACGACAGGGCAATGAGCTGAAGAGAGAAGTAAGCTTAAATACCCTGGCTCTGGATGGTAATCACGCCTCTGACAAGTACCGATTGGATATCGGACACTTGAGTGACAGGTCGCTCGTGATAGCGCCATGACGTCACGTATTGAGCGTCCCGCTAGAAAAGGACGTGGATTCCTCGCGGCCGGTGTTTAAGTGACTGGATGAACCGCGAGGAACGAAGGAAACAGCTCGCCTGGACGGGTAAACCACCAAATCTCTACCTCCCTTAGAGGTAGAGACCTCAGGTACCCTGACAATCATAGAGCCTCTCATCGCCACTTGGCATTAGTAGGGCCTCATCTGTCACTAGTCAAAGTTACGTTTTTCGCTTCGGCAATAGCTTTACAGTCCAGTTCACCTGAGGACCCCCCCCCCACCCTTTTGTGTCATTTTCTCTTATGCCCCTACTAAATACAATTCATTAATTCATTTCTAGAATGTCTCAAGATACAGCTCCCATTGACTAGTTGCCTACCGATGAGATACCAATCACGCCTATCAGACCCGAGTCTCCAGGCGAATCTCTCACCCCTTCTACCCCTACGTCTTTGAGAGCATGGACTATTCCAAAAATTACGACCGAACTTAGGCTTAGGGGCATTCCCCTTTCCTGCTACGGCTCATAAGGCAGAACTCTACAGACTTTTGACCAACCAGGCCCCTGAGCCTAGGCCAGGCACTAGCTCTCAAGGTTAACCATCTGTCGCTGGCACAGCCTGCAGGACACCCTTGCGGCAATCCTGGCCAACCTGCAGACCTTGAACAGCAGGTTAAGCAAGGTGGAGAGTGCCATGGCCTCCCCAGGTAACATTCCTGACCTCTCAGCCCTCACCCCGGCAGTACCTACGGCACCAACACCCGCCCTATACTTCCCTTTTCAGCTCCTGCCTCAGATACATCTCCTTTTGTGTCACCAGCTCACTCCGTCCAAGACTCTGTCATCTGCTCGGTATATCCCCACAGGAGAGAGGAACTGGACCTCTATCTCCATAAAGTGGTGGATTTGGGCGTCAAGTACGGGGGCTCATCTTTTTATGACTATCATAAATCGATATCAGCGAAAAAGTGGCGACACATCTGAAACAATTTAACATAAGAATTAACTGGTGTCAGATGGATACAGAATTATTCTGTCGCCACTTCGCTGGTCTCAGGCCCCTGTCTTGTGCCATATGTAATTCTTCAACTCACTTGGCTGATTTGTGCCCTTCTGTGGCTGATCCATCCACCCCCACTCCCACCCCTGAATCCACTTCCACTCCTCACAATAAACATGAGGGTGGTCAGCGGGATAAACTGGGTAGGCCCATCTCCTGCAGCTTCAGCACCTGTAGATTGTTGCACATCTGCTCTCTGTTTCAGGGCACACACTAAGACCATGTGCCCGGCCAGGTTGTCCCCTAGCAAGTGAACCAACATTAATATCGACAACTTGGTTTTTTACTTGAAAACTCATCCAAGTAGACATCTAGTGGAATATTTGTTAACAGGGTTCACCCAGGGCTTTCTCATGGGTCTCGTAGCCATTCCCTCAGGCACGCTGGAATGCCCCAATCTCCTATCAGCCTGCCTAGACCCAGAGGCCACGGACGCTCTCCCTTCCACAGAAATAGCACAAGGTTTCATGATCGGCCCCTTCACCTCCTCACCGTTTTTCTCCTGGCGCACTAATCCCATTGGCATAGCTGTGCACAAATACTCGAATAAAAAGCACATGATTATCGATTTATGGGCACCGCACTCTTCTTTTGTTCCCAGCATTAATGCACTCATTCCCGCAGATGAATTCTCACTACAGTACGTAAAAATTGACGACTGTGGCGAAACCAACCTCGCCACTGAGAACTGGAGAAGCCTGGTTGCTAGCCTCCTGCCCAGTGATTATGGTCCCTGGGAGATATTGCCCTTTAAGGGACTGAATTGGGGCTTATGGACTGCTACCATAATGTACTGACCCTTTAAGAACTACTTTTGGGCATGTGGATTGTATAATACTGTCCCTAGCCCTTTAAATACTTTGGGGACAGATTGGTACTTTTGTATATGGCACTTCAGACACAGTCGAAGCTGTCGAAGCTGTCGAAGTTACCGAAGTTGTCGAAGTCGTCGAAGTGGCCGGTATCGGACAAAGGACCACGTGGCGGCGGCCATTTTAACTTCGAACACCGCCGACCCTTAACATCAACTCCACTTCGACACTTCGACCAAAGTCGAAGTACAGGCACACTTCGAATGGGACTTAGCCGTTTTTATGCCAGGAATTGACCGACCGCACAGCCCAAATCTATGGAACTGTTTTGGGCAAGAAAATGTGCTTGCGGTCGGTCATAAAAGGACTTCCGTGTAACTTTTGATCCACTGGAGGGATTTGCCTGAATTTTGGAAGTGTTTATGTTTAAAGTATGCTGAGTCTGAATATGTGATCTGTATGTGAATGTGATGTATGGTTTTGAAGTTACAGATATTGTGTAAAAGTTATGTTTTAAACTGTATAGTAAGTGGATTATCTCTCAGGCTAAGGGGAGAGGATGTGTGGGTTGTACCATATCTCGGATTGGTTATTTTATGCCTCCCCCTGGGTGTGGCCTGTATGTGTGAGATGGAAATAAAAGCCAGGCTGGATGAGCCAGTCCAGAGTTCCTGTTTAACCCTCAAAGTGAAGTGTCGTCTCATTATTGGGGGAGGATTTATTGCATGCTGTTCCAGTTTGACTGCTAGGAGTGCAAACCTATTCGTATGGTTCCTATTCAACTGTCTACAGCATTCAGAGGCTTGAGAGGATTCATATGCTTCTCCGGTTTGGTGATTGTGGTGTCTGCCAGAGTGCTTGGAGTCCTCAGGAAGCGCTAGGAGCATCCTTTAACGGAGGTAGCCAGTCGGGGTGCCAGGTGATCCGTTACAACGACGCTATACAAACCATCATTTCAACTGGTAGCAATGCTTGGCTTAGCAAAACAGACAACCAATGCATTCAAATTACTGCCCATGCACCCATCACTTTGCGAAACAGGTACTATTTTTCCACGCGACTCACTTTCGGGTCCAGAAGCAGCCCTAAACTGTTTGATATTTTCACAGAAACTCTATGCTGGCTGCTTCTGAACATTCCCAGGTGTCACGCCATCATTAATTATTTGGATGACTTCCTCACAATAGAACCGAGCACACGCACACCCACCGATATCCTCAGCACTTTTCTCCACTCTCTCCCCCCCCCCCCCCCCGACAATCTGGTCCGCTTGAGAGAGGAGATAGACATGTTCCTGTGGAATGATTTATGCACCAGGAAGGAACTTCAGTCCTTATTGGGGTCCCTGAATTTCGCGATGCACATCATTCCGCAGGGAAGGTCTTTTGTATCCAGGCTTCTTTGTCTGCTTCACGGGGTACCGGACGCCTGCCCAATTGCGTTGGACCAGCACACCAAAGCTGACCTACTCATGTGGGGGAAGTTTTTGACTGAGTGGAACGGTATCTCCATGTTTATGCCCCCTCTCTACGGCTCCTCACCCTGCATTCACACTGACGCTGCAGCCAACACGGGTTTCGCAGCTATATTCGGTAATCACTGGTTTAGGGGTCACTGGCCCGCTGAGACGGATGCCTTGCCGGGTTTCAGAAAGACTTCAGCCCTATCTGAAATTTACCCCATCGTGGCGGCCGCACACACCTGGGGTGATCTCTGGTCCGGCAAGGCAATAAAATGCTATTCCGACAACTCGTCAGCTTGCAATATCATTAACAAGGGGCGCTCTTCCTCCCTTACCATTATGCGGCTGATTTGCAAGCTGACCTGGCTGGCAGCAACCGTCCAGTTCCACTTAATTTGCTTTCACATCCCGGGTATCCACAACACGGCCGCTGATGCTCTCTCGATCTCAATTCCAGGTATTTTTCCAGGCACTCCCGTCAGCCCACCATCAACCATCCAGAACACACTTATGCACCACGCTAGGACTCTTACGCACCAAGCACTATTACGCACCAAGCACTATCAACACCACTATATCACCTACAGTAGGGCACTTACTATTTTCAATAAATTCACAGCTGAATTTGGAAAGGCCATCAGGCCTGAATTTGTGGGAGGAGTAAGTCCCCTACTTAAACTCCCAGCCCCTACTCACCTCTGACGTTCGCGTTAAAGTGTTCCCCACCCACCAGCACCCTTAGAATATATAATTCTCCTTGATGGGCCCTCTTTTATTTACAGGCCCACTCGGACGTTGGTTTTGGCACGCCACAACCAACTTTAATCTCAGACACTATCCATTACATTTTAAATTCCGAACACAAAAAAAATATATATATACATACATACAATCAATTTCAAACGGTTAATAATGGAGATTTTTCTAACATTCCTTTTGTTCCACCATACTTTCCCACTGTCTTTTTTAGTGGCTCCATACATATTATATATCAGGAATGATTCTGCCAATGCAATATTTAAAGAAATGTATCATTTTAGGGCATCTCCTGGCTTGCCTTATGTGAACCATCTCTATCACTCTTTTATCTGACTAAACATTGTGCAAGTATTCGACACTCAATGTGCGTTCACTAATCCTGATATTAATTCCAAACATTGGACTTATTAAAATGAGACCATCAGACTGTGCAACAGCTTATTGAATTAAGGGCCAAACAAGCAATGCTTCTGAACAGAGAGCTGTTTATTTAACTGTTTTGTCACCAATCTCTGCCAAACCGCTGGTTACATTTACATTTTTGCTGTTTTCGCACTCCCCCCCCACCCTCCCATGATGAGTTTCACAGACGTGTGCCCTTACTGTAAGATCCCACATTTGCACTGTGTTACTGCCCCTTATTAGAGCAAGTTCAGTTGGTGACTATTGCAACAGCAAACAGATGCATAATGGCCTCACAAGTACTGATAAGACTTTATTTGAGGAGGCATACCTCCCAAGTGTCCTATTAGGAGGGACAGTCCCTGTTTTGGACTCAAATCTCTATGTGCATCTTTTCTATCCTATTGTCCATATTTTCTTGGAGCTCCATATGGTAAGTGTGTCTAAGTGTATAACAGAGCTCCACAGTAATAATACTCCCAGTAATGTGTCTGAGTGTATAACAGAGCTCCACAGTAATAATACTCCCAGTAATGTGTCTGGGTGTATAACAGAGCTCCACAGCAATAATACTCCCAGTAATGTGTCTGGGTGTATAACAGAGCTCCACAGCAATAATACTCCCAGTAATGTGTCTGAGTGTATAACAGAGCTCCACAGTAATAATACTCCCAGTAATGTGTCTGAGTGTATAACAGAGCTCCACAGTAATAATACTCCCAGTAATGTGTCTGGGTGTATAACAGAGCTCCACAGCAATAATACTCCCAGTAATGTGTCTGAGTGTATAACAGAGCTCCACAGTAATAATACTCCCAGTAATGTGTCTGAGTGTATAACAGAGCTCCACAGTAATAATACTCCCAGTAATGTGTCTGGGTGTATAACAGAGCTCCACAGCAATAATACTCCCAGTAATGTGTCTGGGTGTATAACAGAGCTCCACAGCAATAATACTCCCAGTAATGTGTCTGAGTGTATAACAGAGCTCCACAGTAATAATACTCCCAGTAATGTGTCTGAGTGTATAACAGAGCTCCACAGTAATAATACTCCCAGTAATGTGTCTGGGTGTATAACAGAGCCCCACAGCAATAATACTCCCAGTAATGTGTGTGAGTGTATAACAGAGCTCCACAGCAATAATACTCACAGTAATGTGTCTGAGTGTATAACCGAGCTCCACAGTAATAATACTCCCAGTAATGTGTCTGAGTGTATAACAGAGCACCCACAGCAATAATACTCCCAGTAATGTGTCTGAGTGTATAACAGAGCTCCACAGCAATAATACTCCCAGTAATGTGTCTGTGTATTACAGAGCTCCACAGCAATAATACTCCCAGTAATGTGTCTGAGTGTATAACAGAGCTCGACAGCAATAATACTCCCAGTAATGTGTCTGAGTGTATAACAGAGCTCCACAGCAATAATGCTCCCAGTAATGTGTCTGAGTGTATAACAGAGATCCACAGCAATAATACTCCCAGTAATGTGTGAGTGTATAACAGAGCTCCACAGCAATAATACTCACAGTAATGTGTCTGAGTGTATAACAGAGCTCCACAGCAATAATGCTCCCAGTAATGTGTGTGAGTGTATAACAGAGCTCCACAGCAATAATACTCACAGTAATGTGTCTGAGTGTATAACCGAGCTCCACAGTAATAATACTCCCAGTAATGTGTCTGAGTGTATAACAGAGCCCCACAGCAATAATACTCCCAGTAATGTGTCTGAGTGTATAACAGAGCTCCAGAGCAATAATACTCCCAGTAATGTGTGTGAGTGTATAACAGAGCTCCACAGCAATAATACTCACAGTAATGTGTCTGAGTGTATAACCGAGCTCCACAGTAATAATACTCCCAGTAATGCGTCTGAGTGTATAACAGAGCCCCACAGCAATAATACTCCCAGTAATGTGTCTGAGTGTATAACAGAGCCCCACAGCAATAATACTCCCAGTAATGTGTCTGAGTGTATAACAGAGCTCCACAGCAATAACACTCCCAGTAATGTGTCTGAGTGTATAACAGAGCCCCACAGCAATAATACTCCCAGTAATGTGTCTGATTGTATAACAGAGCTCCACATAAATAATACTCCCAGTAATGTGTGTGAGTGTATAACAGAGCTCCACAGCAATAATACTCCCAGTAATGTGTGTGAGTGTATAACAGAGCTCCACAGCAATAATACTCACAGTAATGTGTCTGAGTGTATAACAGAGCTCCACAACAATAATACTCCCAGTAATGTGTGAGAGTGTATAACAGAGCTCCACAGCAATAATACTCCCAGTAATGTGTCTGAGTGTATAACAGAGCTCCACAGCAATAATACTCCCAGTAATGTGTGTGTGTGTATAACAGAGCTCCACAGCAATAATACTCCCAGTAATGTGTGTGAGTGTATAACAGAGCTCCACAGAAATAATAATCACAGTAATGTGTATGAGTGTATAACCGAGCTCCACAGTAATAATACTCACAGTAATGTGTCTGAGTGTATAACAGAGCTCCACAGCAATAATACTCCCAGTAATGTGTCTGAGTGTATAACAGAACTCCACAGCAATAATACTCCCAGTAATGTGTGTGAGTGTATAACAGAGCTCCACAGCAATAATACTCACAGTAATGTGTCTGAGTGTATAACCGAGCTCCACAGTAATAATACTCCCAGTAATGTGTCTGGGTGTATAACAGAGCTCCACAGCAAAAATACTCCCAGTAATGTGTCTGTGTATTACAGAGCTCCACAGCAATAATACTCTCAGTAATGTGTCTGAGTGTATAACAGAGCTCCACAGCAATAATGCTCCCAGTAATGTGTCTGAGTGTATAACAGAGCTCCACAGCAATAATGCTCCCAGTAATGTGTGTGAGTGTATAACAGAGCTCCACAGCAATAATACTCACAGTAATGTGTCTGAGTGTATAACAGAGCTCCACAGCAATAATGCTCCCAGTAATGTGTCTGAGTGTATAACAGAGCTCCACAGCAATAATACTCCCAGTAATGTGTGTGAGTGTATAACAGAGCTCCACAGCAATAATACTCCCAGTAATGTGTCTGAGTGTATAACCGAGCTCCACAGTAATAATACTCCCAGTAATGTGTCTGAGTGTATAACAGAGCCCCACAGCAATAATACCCCCAGTAATGTGTCTGAGTGTATAACAGAGCTCCACAGCAATAACACTCCCAGTAATGTGTCTGAGTGTATAACAGAGCCCCACAGCAATAATACCCCCAGTAATGTGTCTGAGTGTATAACAGAGCTCCACAGCAATAATACTCCCAGTAATGTGTGTGAGTGTATAACAGAGCTCTACAGCAATAATACTCCCAGTAATGTGTGTGAGTGTATAACAGAGCTCCACAGCAATAATACTCACAGTAATGTGTCTGAGTGTATAACAGAGCTCCACAGCAATACTACTCCCAGTAATGTGTGTGAGTGTATAACAGAGCTCCACAGCAATAATACTCCCAGTAATGTGTCTGAGTGTATAACCGAGCTCCACAGCAATAATACTCCCAGTAATGTGTGTGAGTGTATAACAGAGCTCCACAGCAATAATACTCACAGTAATGTGTCTGAGTGTATAACAGAGCTCCACAGCAATAATACTCCCAGTAATGTGTCTGAGTGTATAACAGAGCTCCACAGCAATAATACTCCCAGTAATGTGTGTGAGTGTATAACAGAGCTCCACAGCAATAATACTCACAGTAATGTGTCTGAGTGTATAACAGAGCTCCACAGCAATAATACTCCCAGTAAGGTGTCTGAGTGTATAACAGAGCCACACAGCAATAATACTCCCTGTAATGTGTCTGATTAAATCGGTTTTAAAGCCGTTGCGAAGGCATGGAACGTCGTAACGGCTTTGAGCCCCAGGAGATGAGTTGTACTCACCTCCGCCGCGATCCTCTTCTGGGGGGCTGCCTGAGAGCCCAGGCAGCCCCCCTCCGGCAAATCAGGCCCCCTCAAAGAGTGATCACATGGCCCCCTATAGCTGGCTATGGATCTGCCAGCAGGGGGACTGTTTGAAATAGCAGACAGTCCCCCTGCTGGTGGAAAGTAATAAAAAAAATATTAAACGTGTAAAAATAAATTAAATATATTTATATATATATATATAATATGTAACGTCTTACAAAGTGTATTTTAATACTAATATAAGTATATATATTAATATTAAAATACACTTAGAATGACGTTACATATATATAATAGATGTACATATATATATTATATATAAATACGTATAATTAAAATAATAAATAAATAAAATAATAAAATAAATAAAATATTGAAACAAAATTTAATATAAATTATATATGCATATGTAATTTCATTCTAACTGTATTTTGTTATATATATATATATATATATATATATATATATAAAATCGGTAACAAAATACACTTAGAATGACATTCTATATATATCTATCTATATATAAAATAGAAATAACCGCAAATATATATATATATATATATATATATATATATATATATATATATATATATATATATATATATATATACATATATATATATATATATAAATACATATAATTACATAAAAGATTACATTAGTATACACGTAGAATTTAAATACCTATAAATGCATATATATTAAAATTCGACATGTATATTTAAATAATCTTTTAATGTAATTATGTGATTTGATTAATTAAAATTTGATTGACATGCCTGACAACACAGGGAGAAAGTGCAGAGAATTTAATTCGCAAGCACTATATTTGACCCTGTAACTCTCCAAGACACCATAAAACCTGTACATAGGGGGTACTGTTTTACTCGGGAGACTTCGCTGAACTCAAATATTAGTGTTTCAAACTGGTAAATTGTATTACAACGATGATATTTTAAGTAAAAGTGAAGTTTTTAGCATTTTTTACAAGCGAACAGCACTTTTATGGTCTATATTATTGTTGTAATATGTTTTACTGTTTTAAAACACTAATATTTAGGGGGCGTGGTTTCGGCTCCGTCTAAGATGGCCGCGTGAGGAGAGAGCTCCGCTCTGCCGAACCCCCGCTAAAGCTATAATAAGCGGCACTTCAGCATTGATGGGGCGCACAAAACGCCAGGAACAACCCCAGACCCCGGGGAACCCCCAGCAGGGACTTATTGACGGTTTCTTTCAACCCCAGCCCGGAGCAAGCGGCGAACCAACGGGCCCCAAGATGGCGTCGGAGCCACCTCATGCCACAATGCACAGCGCATTGGAGAGAATTGAGGGAACCCTCGAGAAACTAACATTGGCTATGGCCACGAAAACCGACTTGCAAACCGTGGCAGCCACAATTCAGGAAGCCATGCGGTCGGAGGTCGCAGGGATCCGCGCTGACCTTACAGCACATGCAGGCCATATTACCACGCTTGAGGAGACGGACACAGCCCTCGCGCCCCGCATGGCGTCTACCGACACCGCAGTGGCAAGGCAAGGTGAAATGCTGTTGAACATGCGTCGCCACCTCGAGGATGTGGATAACAGAGGTAGGCGATGCAATATTCGTGTGCGAGGTGTGCCCGAGGCTGAGGGGGCAGAAGATGTGACTGACACCCTTAAAGAGCTCTTCCGCTCTGTCATGCACCCGACATTATTGCCACAAATTGATTTCGATAGAGCCCATAGGGCCCTGCGCCCTAGAAACTCGGAAGATGGCCCGAGAGATCTCATATGCTGCCTGAGCTCCTTCCCGGTGAAGAACAACATTATGGTTAAAGCCCGGGAGAGACCCTCCTGGCCCTTTCGGGGAGCTCAAGTGTCGCTCTACAACGACCTCTCCCCTATCACCTTAGATGCCAGGCGAGCCCTCCGCCCTGTGACAGCAACATTACGGGAACACAACGTGGTTTATAAATGGGGCTTTCCCTTTGCTCTGATGGCACGGCACCAGAATCGTTGGCTTACTCTGAGATGGCCAGAAGAGGTGCCGAGTTTCCTGGGGGAGTTGGGCCTTCCATCACAGACTGTCCCTAACTGGATCCTGAGCACGCTGGGCCCACCCCCGAGACCACGAAGAGACCCACGTCAACGAGTAACAGGTGCCCCTGCTTCTTCCCAACCCGGACGGTATGGGAGACCGACATCTCTGGAGGAGTAGCTGCCTCTATCTCCATCCCCTGCAGATGACCGTGTGGACCTCCACGCCGCATTATCCCCGGCGGTTCCAGTTCATTCCACGAGAGACCGCTGGCACCGTAACAGGTACCCCCCCTTTAGGAGCCCCACGTTTACCTTCCCCATTTCGTGAGGAACATGAAGCGCCTACAGCAAATTTTAAGGTACTTTGGGACATATTATTGAAGCCTGGGGTGGGGGATGACGGGGTGGACGGGTTCCTGGATGGGTGTGCCATGATTGTACATACAACACTCCGCTTACATGTTGGGACACTTGGACTCCAGATCGATGATATCGCCTGTAATGGAGTGGGATAGCGAACCCTTGGGTGGGGGGCTGTGGTGGGGGGGACGGGCTTGGGATGCAGCTTTTCACTCCGTTCCACTTTCCTTACTAACACATTGGGACTCATCGTTAATGGGATTTTCAGAATGTGTTGGACCTACTCTTGGGATGGGGGCTGGGGGGGATGTGGGGGGGGCGGGGGGGATCCGGTGGTGCTCATTTCTATCATGTGCCTTAACCCGATGATGTGTACTGTCTTACATAATGTGCTACATGCAATTGACCGTTATAACTGCTTGTTTGTTACTGTAGGTGCACCTTGTGACTACCGGTACATCCATCCACGTAGCATATGTGACTTACACTCCTAATAACCATACTCACGGACGCACTCTATGTCGACCCCCCCTCTCCCTCCCCCCCCCCCCCCCCCATGCCCCTGGAGGCATGACATCTCACACCATAATGGCTGGAGTGGACGGAGCGCAACCCTGCGGAGGGTGGACCTGGGTGGGCTATTATGGAGGGACGCCCCGGGTTGCGTGGGGATATCATGACAACGGGATCCCATACATGTTGACGCTCCAGGGGAATTAATGTATACCTCCTGACCATCTTTACTGCTTCACACACCTGACACACGGGTGGAAAAGGACCGCCCAAGACATGCTGAGAGGGAGTGACTCAAGGGTACCCTGCTGGGGGAACCACCTGGGGGACACTGAGTTCCTTTAGACACAGCTAATTTGTATAAGATTCTTAGCGCATCCTTCGCTTATCCAACGCCTGATGCTTTTGTATCCTCTTACTGCTAACGCCCTATAACGGGGATAGTCCTGCCTTGGTGGCATAGCGCTGGGGGGCGGTTAGGGGCGGGAGCCTATGGACCCTCCGTGAGATATCATTTGAGCGGAGCTCGAGACACACTTCCACACTCATACACTCGTGCTACGTGTGACGCAGCCGCATAGGGGGTACCTCGGATTCCTGGGCTGGTACCGGAACGAGGATCCGCTAGTGTCGGTTGCTGCACGAGAAACCCCCCCCTTACCTGGAGGGAGGGCATAGAGCTGGACTTAGTCCAGACTCTGAGAGGGTATCGACCATAGTGTTAACCAGGACCACACCCGGGACGCTGACTCCTGGCTCATTATTCTACCTTTCACACTTGCCTTATACCTACTGCTCTGTACCACTTTGCTATATTCCTCCTTCCTCTCCCCCCCACTCAAGCATCGTAATAACTTAATTACCGACTGGGGGCCTTCCCTAGAGCTTTTCCGTATTCTAATCACCGATAGCCCCGGTAATCATGGCTTACCGCTCCACGCCCCTGAGAATCATCACACAGAACTGCAGGGGTCTTAACATACCAGAACGCAGAACACACCTTCTGAGAGAACTGAGGAAAAAACATGTGTCGATAGCCCTGCTACAGGAAACTCACTTCAAGGAAGGGACGCAGCCTAGGCTACAGAATCGACATTACTCCAATAACTACTTTAGCAACCACCCCACGTCGCACAAAACAGGAGTAGCCATTCTCCTAGCGACAGATCTCGGATTTGAAGAACTGGATCGGATGCAAGACTCGTCGGGGAGGTACCTCTTCCTTAAAGGTGTTATTGCTGGCAAAATCTACACAATAGCTACCATCTATGTGCCCAACAAGAGGCAAGCTCCCTTCCTCCGTAACGCTCTTCAGCAGCTGGAAGATTTTTCGGACGGTATCTTAATTGTGGGAGGTGATTTTAATACTCCACTGGATCCAATATTAGACTCCTCAACGGGACACAGCTGCATACCTCAGCGTACTATTAAATCCATCCGACAGTCAATGGAGGATTTGAGGTTGGTGGACTGCTGGAGGGCACTACACCCTTCGGTGAAGGATTTCACCTATTATTCGGCACTCCACAACCGTTATTCCCGTATTGACTATCTCTTTGTCGCTCGGGAGGGCCTCACGCACCTACGGGTAGCCGATATCACCCCGGCTACTTGGTCGGACCACGGTTCTGTAGAAATGGAGCTGACCTCCCCTCTATTCAAACCGGCAGTCTGGAACTGGAGACTGAACGAAGCCTTGTTATTAGATCCGCACGTCAAGGAACAGACGCGTCAGGAATTGGAGCAATACTTCCTGGAAAACGACACCCCGGATATCTCCCCGATTTCCCTATGGGAAGCCCATAAGAGCGTGATTCGCGGCACTCTTATCCGCCTTGCCTCCCAGAAGCGGAAAGCGTTTATGCAGGAACTAACTGAATTGCACAAGGCGATCGCGACACTAGAACGCAGCCACAAGAGATCCCAACTAAACGCAGTGTACGGCGACTTAATGGAACATAGGAGGAAATTGAGAGCACTCCTATTGAAAAGACATCTACGAACAGTGCAACGTAATAAAGGATTTTATTATGCCCACGCCAATAAAGGCGGCAGGTATCTTGCGAGGCTACTGAAGGGCCCTGTTCCTCACCGGCAAATCCAACAGCTTCGCCTGTCCACAGGGGAGATCTCCCCCTTTCCCGAAAAGATCGCGGAGGAATTCAGGACTTTCTATGAGAAACTTTACAACCTATACCCACCCACAACGGACGCAGAAGCTGCACGGAACCGCTCGGTGATCCATGACTACCTCTCAGAAGCAACCCTGAACGTCATGGACCGGGACTCGGCGGACTTGCTGGATGCTCCAATCAGTATGGAGGAAATAGCTACTGCTCTTAAATCGTCCAAAATCGGCAAAGCACCTGGCCCAGATGGCTTCTCCCTGGGGTATTATAAAACCTTTTCGGGACTACTCCTATCACGGCTCACTGATGCTCTGAATGCGATTGGCGAGGGGAGAACGCTGGGCAGGGAATCGGTTGCAGCGACCATCACTGTACTTCTTAAGCCGGGGAAGGACCCCCTATGCGGCAGTTGCCGCCCGATCTCGCTGCTAAATGTGGACTCTAAACTGTTCACCAAGGTTTTGGCGACCCGCTGTCAGGATCGGGACAGGGATCCAACACGCAGAGTACAAAGAGTGGAAAGGTACGTATACCGGGCCTTAGAATGGCCGGACTAACGTACCGAGAGTAATAGAGAATAGTCAGAGACAAGCCGAGGTCGAGGGAACGGGAAGACAGATAAGCGAGAGACAAGCCGGGTCAAGGAAGAACAGAGAAGCAGGGAAGTACAACAAGCCGAGTCAAAACCAAATAGAGCAAACTAGAATACCAGAGCACTGAGTGACTAGACAAGCTAGAACCACGACAGGGCAATGAGCTGAAGAGAGAAGTAAGCTTAAATACCCTGGCTCCGGATGGTAAGCACGCCTCTGACAAGTGCCGATTGGATATCGGACACTTGAGTGACAGGTCGCTCGTGATAGCGTCATGACGTCACGTATTGAGCGTCCTGCTAGAAAAGGACGTGGATTCCTCGCGGCCGGTGTTTAAGTGGCTGGATGAACCGCGAGGAACGGAGGAAACAGCTCGCCTGGACGGATAAACCATCAAGTCTCTACCTCCCTTAGAGGTAGAGGCCTCAGGTACCCTGACAGTACCCCCCCTCTCAGATACGCCCACCGGGCGGAAGGAACCGGGGCGAGATGGGAAGCGGAGGTGAAATGCTCTGCGAAGGCGAGAAGCATGAACGTCCTCCTGAGGTACCCAACTCCTCTCCTCAGGACCATATCCCCTCCAGTTGACCAGATATTGCAATTTTCCCCTTGAAATTCTGGAATCAACGATGGAGCTGACCTCGTACTCCTCCCGACCCTCCACCTGAACAGGACGAGGCGAGGAGACCTTAGAGGAGAATTTGTTGCAAATAAGAGGTTTCAACAAGGAGACATGAAAAGAGTTAGGAATGCGTAAGGCAGGTGGCAGAGCAAGGCGATACGCAACCGGATTGATACGAGTGAGAACCCTGTAAGGGCCTATGTAGCGAGGAGCAAATTTCATAGATGGAACTTTTAGTCGAATATTCTTAGTACTTAACCATACCCTATCCCCAGGAACAAAAACAGGAGCCGCTCTTCTATGCTTGTCAGCGTGTTTCTTGAACAACGAGGAACTATGTAACAGAATT
This sequence comes from Pelobates fuscus, assembly GCF_036172605.1. Taxonomy (NCBI): domain Eukaryota; kingdom Metazoa; phylum Chordata; class Amphibia; order Anura; family Pelobatidae; genus Pelobates; species Pelobates fuscus. The sequence goes on along the minus strand of NC_086318.1, from coordinate 11,621,892 downwards.
TGCCGAGTCTGATCCCATAATTTCTTCAGGTTGGCGACATGATCATCAACCGACGGTATCCCCTGAGAAGAGGAAACCGAAGGAAAAATCGAAGGATGAAAGCCATAGTTCATGAAGAAAGGGCTAGAGCGAGTTGAATCGCAAACAAGGTTATTGTGTGCGAACTCTGCCCAAGGAATCAGACCGACCCAATCGTCCTGGTGTTCGGAAACAAAGCAACGCAGATACTGTTCGATCTTTTGATTGGTACGTTCAGCAGCTCCGTTAGACTGAGGGTGATAGGCCGAGGAGAAGTTCAATTTGATGCCCATTTGAGAACAAAAGGATCTCCAGAAACGTGAGACAAATTGAGAGCCTCTATCAGAAACAATCTCCGAAGGAATCCCATGTAGGCGAAAAACCTCTCTTGCAAAAATCTCCGCTAATTCAGGAGAAGTCGGAAGTTTAGGTAATGGCACGAAATGGGCCATCTTAGTAAATCTATCCACCACCGTGAGAATAACAGTCTGTCTCTTGGAAGCAGGCAAATCAACGATAAAGTCTATGGACAAACAGGACCAAGGTTTCTCAGGAATGTCCAAGGGGTGTAAGAGGCCACATGGAGATGCATGAGGTAGTTTAGTCTTGGCACAAGTTTCACAAGCTGCGACGAACTCCTCAATATCTTTTCGAAGTGAAGACCACCAGAAATCCTTGGATATCAAAGAGTATGTCTTGCGAATACCAGGATGACCAGCTATTTTACTTTCGTGAAAACATTGTAAGAGCTCCAGTTGAAGTTCAGGAGGAACAAAGTTTCTTCCCTCAGGAGTGTTTCCGGGAGCTAGATGTTGTGACTTCAAGATCTGGTCAAGTAGCGGAGAATGAATTTTGAGACTGGTATTAGCAATAATATTGCATTTGGGTACAATGGAGGACATAAGTGGTTCAACTGAAGCAGAGGGCTCATATTGGCGAGATAGCGCATCGGCTTTAGAATTCTTTGACCCAGGTCTGTAAGTCAGAACGTAATTGAAATGGGTAAGAAACAACGACCAACGAGCCTGCCTGGAGGACAACCGCTTAGCCTCTCCGATATAAGACAAATTTTTGTGGTCAGTTAGAATGGTAACAGGATGTAATGTACCTTCCAATAAATGTCTCCACTCTTTCAAAGCCTTGATAACCGCTAGTAATTCTCTGTCACCAATGTCATATCTGCTTTCAGTACCGGTCAATTTTTTAGAGAAAAATCCACATGGATGTAATGGTTTATCAACCCCCAACCTTTGAGATAGGACAGCACCTAAACCAGTCTCTGATGCGTCTACCTCAAGTAGAAAAGGCAGAGAAGTGTCGGGGTGAACTAAAATTGGAGCGGAAGCGAAAAGCTCCTTGAGAGTTTTGAACGCAAGGAGAGCTTCAGTAGTCCAATTCTTAGTATCAGCCCCCTGTTTGGTCATATTAGTGATAGGTGCGATAATGGAAGAATAGCCCTTAATAAAGCGCCTATAATAATTAGAAAAACCAATAAATCTCTGTACGGCTTTAAGACCTTTGGGTAAAGGCCACTCTAGAATGGATTGGAGCTTATCCGGATCCATCTTAAATCCCTCCCCAGAGATCACATAGCCGAGAAAGGTTACCTGGGTTTGATCAAAGCTACATTTCTCCAACTTGCAGTACAAGCCATGCTGGAGAAGCTTGTGCAAAACCCTCCTGACTTGCTTGTGATGAGTCTCAATCTCACTAGAATGAATAAGTATATCATCTAGGTATACAATGACGCACTCTTGCTGAAATTCCCTAAGAACCTCATTTATCAGATCCTGGAATACAGCTGGCGCATTGCATAACCCAAAAGGCATAACAGTATATTCATAGTGACCATATCGAGTATTGAATGCCGTCATCCACTCATGTCCCTGCTGGATTCTCACCAAGTTATATGCCCCTCTGAGGTCTAACTTGGTGAAAATTGTAGAGCCCTTCAAACGATCGAAGAGTTCGGTGATCAAGGGAATCGGGTAGGCATTTTTAATGGTTATCTTATTCAAGCCTCGATAATCAATACAAGGTCTCAAAGAACCATCTTTCTTTTTAACAAAAAAAAATCCAGCCCCGGCAGGGGAGGAGGACCTCCTGATGAATCCTTTGTCTAAATTCTCGTGAATATACTCCTCTAGAACTGAGTTCTCTTTAGTAGATAATGGGTATACATGACCTCTGGGAGGCATGGTACCAGGGAGTAGGTTAATTTTGCAATCAAAGGACCTGTGAGGAGGTAAGGTATCGGCTTTCTTTTTGTCAAATACTGCCTTTAAATCTAGATACTGAGGCGGAATTTGTGTCTCTGTAGGATTGTCAGAGGTAGTCGATGTGTTAGTTAATCCGAGAGGTAAGACCTTCCGCAAGCATTTTTCTTGACAATTTTTTCCCCACGAAACTATCTCCCCTGACTCCCAATTAATAATAGGGTTGTGTCTCCTCAACCAGGAGTACCCCAGGACTATGGGAATAGACGGAGAAGAAATGAGCATTAAGGATATATCCTCTTTATGTAGGATGCCAACAGTTAAGTTAATCGGTATGGTCTCATGGAAAATAACAGGCTCAAGTAACGGTCTTCCATCGATGGCCTCAACAGCCAGTGGTGTCTCTTTTAACTGGGATGGGATAGCATGCTTGGCAACAAAACCCTGATCTATAAAGCTCTCAGCAGCTCCAGAATCGATTAGTGCCATAGTCTTTACTACTCCCTTCTCCCACCTCAAAGAAACGGGTAACAGAAGCCTGAACTCTTTGTAGTTGTGAATAGAGGACAAAGTAGAAACACCCAAGGCCTGTCCTCTAGAGAAACTTAGGTGCGAGCGTTTCCCGAACGATTAGGACAATTTAGGCGTAAATGTCCTCTGACTCCACAATACATACATAAACCCTCCCTTCTTCTGTACTGTCTCTCTCTCTCTGTGAGATGAGTACTGCCTATCTGCATAGGTTCAGAAATACGTAAGTCCTCGAACTCAGAATTTTGAAAGGTAGGTGCTAGTTTAAAGGAGGGTCTACGGGTCCTATCTCGAGTGTTCTGCCTCTCTCTTATGCGTTCATCAATACGAGATATAAAAGAAATTAAATCCTCCAAATTCTCAGGGAGTTCTCTAGTAGCGACCTCGTCAAGAATTACATCTGATAACCCATTCAGAAACACATCTATATAAGCCTGTTCGTTCCACTTAACTTCTGCCGCCAAGGACCTGAACTCTAGTGCATAGTCCACAAGTGTTCGATTGTCCTGTCTAAGGCGCAACAGTAATCTAGCTGCATTGACCTTTCTACCAGGAGGGTCAAAAGTTCTTCTAAACGCAGCCACAAAGGCATTATAATTATAGACTAGTGGATTATCATTCTCCCATAAAGGATTGGCCCATCTCAGAGCTTTCTCAATGAGTAAAGTAATAACAAATCCAACCTTCGCTCTATCTGTAGGATAAGATCGGGGTTGTAATTCGAAATGGATGCTAATCTGGTTTAGAAAACCACGGCATTTCTCCGGTGAACCGCCATAACGTACTGGTGGGGTAATACGGGAAGAAGCACCTACAGTGGCTACCTCTAGACCTGAGACTGCAGGAGAAATAGAAGGAGTACGTGTCTCCTCAGGTGGGTTACTAGCACGAGACAAAAGTGCCTGTAGTGCTAGAGCCATCTGATCCATCCTATGCTCCATGGCGTCAAACCTGGGATCAGAAGAACCAAGCTGACTGTTTGTACCTGCAGGATCCATTGGCCCTGTCGTAATGTCAGGATCGGGACAGGGATCCAACACGCAGAGTACAAAGAGTGGAAAGGTACGTATACCGGGCCTTAGAATGGCCGGACTAACGTACCGAGAGTAATAGAGAATAGTCAGAGACAAGCCGAGGTCGAGGGAACGGGAAGACAGATAAGCGAGAGACAAGCCGGGTCAAGGAAGAACAGAGAAGCAGGGAAGTACAACAAGCCGAGTCAAAACCAAATAGAGCAAACTAGAATACCAGAGCACTGAGTGACTAGACAAGCTAGAACCACGACAGGGCAATGAGCTGAAGAGAGAAGTAAGCTTAAATACCCTGGCTCCGGATGGTAAGCACGCCTCTGACAAGTGCCGATTGGATATCGGACACTTGAGTGACAGGTCGCTCGTGATAGCGTCATGACGTCACGTATTGAGCGTCCTGCTAGAAAAGGACGTGGATTCCTCGCGGCCGGTGTTTAAGTGGCTGGATGAACCGCGAGGAACGGAGGAAACAGCTCGCCTGGACGGATAAACCATCAAGTCTCTACCTCCCTTAGAGGTAGAGGCCTCAGGTACCCTGACACCCGCCTGAAACACCTCCTGCCTGATTTAATACACGCAGACCAGACAGGGTTTATTCCGGGTAGGGAGGCCAGAGACAGTACGCTGAGGCTCTTCGCTATCCAACATCATGCTCGGAAAAGAGGGACCCGATTGATGCTCCTATCAACAGATGCGGAAAAGGCATTTGATCGGGTCAACTGGACGTACATGTTCGAGACGTTGAAGTGGCAAGGCTGCGGAGAGAGACTTCTAACGTGGATAACTGCCCTATACACGGACCCCAGAGCGACTGTACGAATTAATGGAGCCACAACCGCAGTCTTCCCAATTCGGAATGGCACCAGGCAAGGGTGCCCACTCTCACCTCTGCTATTCGCGCTCCAACTGGAACCCCTCCTGCAGGTGATCAGGCAAAACCCAAACATCATGGGTTACACATGGCAGGAGGTACAACATAAGGTAGCTGCATACGCAGATGATCTCCTCTTCTTTGTCCACAATCCTCGAGTCACACTGCCCTGCCTCCTCTCGGAATTCAGCAGATTCGGACGAATGTCCGGCTTCCGGCTTAACATCTCGAAATGTGAAACGCTCAACATCTCGCTCCCTTCGGAAGAATTCCATTCCCTGGAGTCACAATTCGCGTTCCGCTGGTGCTATGGCAAGATGAAGTATTTAGGCGTCTGGGTGACTACGAACCGAAGGACATGTATGACCATAACTTCGCACCTCTCCTAAAGAAGGTCCTGATGGACATGGCTAGCTGGTCCTACCCGCATATCACGTGGCATGGTAGGGTGGCAGTGATTAAAATGAATGTCCTACCGAGGATCTTATTTCTCATGCAAACTATACCCCTTGCCTTACCAGCGACGTTTTTCTCGTCCCTAAAGACGGGAGTGATTAAATACGTCTGGCGCGGGGGTCGATCCCGAATACGACATGACATTCTGTGCCGACCTAGGACACTGGGCGGATTGGCACTACCCGATTTTAAAAGGTACCATCAGGCAGCGGTATTGCAACGCGTACTGGATTGGCACACGACACTGCCGACCAAACAATGGGTGACCCTGGACAATGGAAATGGAGATCTGGGGAACACCTGGGGGATGACTCGCCTCGACGACCGATGAAGGATTGACTCTACAAACCCTGATTACCTGGCAAACACTGAGAGGGATGGAGCACATATCCCCAACACCCAGCTCCATGTTGCCAATCACACATAATGAAAAATTAGGTGGAGGGCTCCCTGCGGGAGTGTGGCCCATTGAGAGCTTGCGCGACTATATCCCTATATACACGGTTCTTGCCGATGGAAAATTACGGGATTTCTCCTCATTGCTGGCAGACAGGCCGCGGACATCTCTTTTCCAACTCCGATACTTGCAATTGAAACATTACCACACCTCCATACCACACAACGAACGTTTACGCAGAGACCTTACATGGTTCGAGAGACTCTGTGACCAGGGGACCGTCCTCGATCATGCACTATCGGCGCTATACCAACACCTGCTGACAGGAGGCACTCCTACCCCGATGGCATTTAAAAGGCAATGGGAAGGTCAGCTGGGGAGAACCATCACCACTCGACAATGGGACTTAGCGTTGCTATGGCAACACAAGAGCTCTATGAGCTCCTACTACCAGGAGATGAACTACAAACTCATATCCCTGTGGTACAGGACGCCAGTTTTCTTACACCGTATTAATTCATCTCATCTCCCAGATTGCTGGAGATGCCAAGAAGACCGAGGTACGATATACCATATCTGGTGGGAATGCAGAGTTATTGCCCCCTATTGGGACCTGATCAAAAACACAATAGAGCTCATTCTACCAGACTGGACTGCGGAATTAGCCTTGCTACACATCTCCACTCAGCCCATTTCCGTATACAAGAAATCGATCTTACGACACCTACTTAATGCCGCTAAGGCGAACATCCCAGCCCATTGGAAGACGACCACGATACCAACTGAACACGATTGGATACGCAGGGTGGAAGAGATCCAGGGGGCAGAAGAGGCCCATGCCACCATCACAGGCAGAGGAGCCAAGCATGCAGAAATGTGGGCCCCGTGGTTCCTATACATTGCTAGATATTGACAGGAAGCGGACGCTCGAGGGAATGCTCCTCAGACTATGATGCTCCCCCCCCTTAACTTTCTCCTCTTTCTTTTTCTTCTGGATCGTTAGGAGATCGGCTCGCCCGGGTTCGGCACTGGTGGAACCATATACGGAACAGGTAGTAGACGACATACGAATTATGACAGACGGTAACATCAACCGATAATAATCCTCGGACAGAGATCTGATGTGGAACTCTGGACCCTGTTTACTAGCCCTGTTTCCGGGGATATGTTCCACCATAACTAATACGTAAAAAAGACATTATGTACTCTCTGACGTCCCGATTAACAGATACATTTCTTAGGCACACAAACCACAGCAACTCACCGCTGACAGGACGCAAATATTGAAGCGCCCCTATGACACAGGGTGAAAATGATGATATAGAGGCTGAAACACCTAATGTACGACTCTCGAGCTCCGCTACGGGGGATGGACACGGGGGTTGGGTAGGCTCCCGTTACTGACACGGCTCTTACAAAGGGGATACTTACTAGTGGGGGATGCGGGTTGAGGAATGGGGTTCGAGGGGTGTAGAGAACTGGGCAGTTAATTTCAGTGGAAAAGGATACTTAAGCATCATAATACTGATAGCCGCCCGCTTAATATACGCCCTAGACGCTGAAGAAGCCTTAACTCCGATACACGGGTATACACACCCGACCTTACCCAACAAACCCCCTGACCATGCACTGATAACATTCTACCTTCCTACTCCAAGCCGACTGTCACACAAAGCGAGAGTAATTGGCCCTCCCCTTTTACGACTTGACACTGAACGATTCACCCTGTATACCCATAGCGGCCGGTGATTGTATATATGTTAAGTCAGCAGTGCGTAAAACGAATGGGTTGTAAATACAAGCAATGTCTGATACATGAGTGACAGTATGTCGGAAATATACACACGTATATATAATCCCTGTTCTGATATGGGATGGATTTATATTATCCTACATTATTATTTAAAACTTGTGTAATTTTACTGACTGTTATGAACGAAACGAGTGCTATGACCTGCTATGCATACTCACTTTCATAACTTGATACTCGGAAATTTGGAACATGCTGGAACAAGTTTAATGGTGTTTTACTAATTTGTGAACCTTATTGTTTATATTGCTACCATTTGGAAAATACGAGTTCCTTTCTGGCCTGTGAGCCAACTTGAAACTGTTGTTACACTTCAATAAACAGATTTACAAAAAAAATAAAACACTAATATTTGTGTTTAGTGAAACCTCCCGAGAATAACAGTACCCCCCATGTACAGGTTTTCTGGTGTTTTGGAAAGTTAGAGAGTCACATATAAGGCTTGCATTTCATTTTTTCACATTTAAATTTGCCAGATTGGTTATGTTGCCTTTGAGAGCATATGGTAACCCAGGAATGAGAATTACCCCCATGATGGCATACCATTTGCAAAAGTAGACAACCCGAGGTATTGCAAGTGGGGTATGTCCAGTCTTTCTTAGTAGCCACTTAGTCACAAATATTGTGACTGGCCAAATATTCGTTTTTTGCTTTTTTCACACAAAAACAAATATGAACGCTAACTTTGGCCAGTGTTTGTGACTAAGTGGCTACTAAAAAAGACTAAACATACCCCACTTTCAATACCTTGGCTTGTCTACTTTTTCAAATGCTATGCCATTATGGGGGTAATTCTCATTCCTGGGCTACCACACCGTCTCAAAGGTAAAAATGGAATGTTCTATATTTGACCCTGTAACTTTCCAAAACAACATAAAACCTGTTAATGGGGGGTACTGTTGTACTTGTGAGACATCGCTGATTACAAATATGTGCATTTTTTTGCAGTAAAACCGTGTTATGACATTCACAGTTAAAATGTCAGACGGAAATGCAAATTTAAAAAAAATCTTATTTTCTCACATTTTTTATTTATTTTATTCATAATAAATTATGTTCCATATATGAATAGTTAATGATAGATTAAAAAACGGTTTCTCCTGAACAAAATGATATATAATAAGTGTGGGTGCATATAATTTGAAAGAGGGGAACTACAGGTGAACAGACATATAGCGCAAATTCCAGTTTTTGTTTACGTTATGTTTTGATCAGAACGTGCACTATTGACTCCGTCCTGAAGGGGTTAACATGGAACAAGGGTACCCACGTGCTGCAGCCCAGTCCTTCTCTTCTGCTTTTGCTAAAGTTTCCAAAGTTTCCAAGTAGTGATGGGCTTCAGTGATTGGCAGAGTGTCAGTTGCGTGATCTCTACCTATCCCTGCATCCCATCACTGGTATGAGTTGGTATGGCTAATGGGGAGTGTGAATTATCCTACAAGGGGGTCGTAAAGCCACAAGCATCTGGTGACCCTCATTCAGTGTCAACCATTCTCCATTGGTTTGACACTGAACAGTGGAATGGCATCAGGAGACTACCTCGAGCACCCTAACCACTTTACTTAATTGAAGTGGTTCGTTACCAACAGTGTCGCTTTAAATGAAAGTAGTAAGTTTAAACTTACCTGAAATTTCATAATGAAGGAAGTTAATGCGATCACTACCTAATTCTTCAACCATATAATGATTTTATCTCAGTAACGATATTTATAGCAGAGAATTAGTGCTAATCATTTCGACACACAGCATTCTAACCTGTTGCCAACACAAAGACAATATTTATCAAGTAAATATTGTAGACGGTTACGGGAAAAGGAGGAAAACATGCAAAGTTAAACATTAAAACTGTAGTCAATAATATCCAGTAATCCGCTTATATCCTGATATACAACCATAACAAAAAAGGCTCCAATAACCTACAAAAACAACAATACCTACCGGTTCCTTTACCAAATGAGTGCAATCCCTGTATCACATATATTTAAATATATACTGTGTCATGATATAGCAGATTACACTGCATGTGCAGGATTAGTTGTCATTTCATATGTTAGTTTGATATGAGCATCTGGTACAGCAACGTAACAAATTATTAGAGTCAGACAACCAGCACATAAGTAGCTCAGGGCTTAACATCTTAATTTGTATGCTCCTAGCCAGGCTTAACAGTTATATGCACCCCTGCAAGCCATACCATACTCACCAGAGGTGAATGTCTACTCGCCAGGGCTTCATTTCCACTCACAAATGGCTAGTGGCAAGTGAAACATCGTCATAAGCACTAATGAACCTCAAAATGTCGAACATATCCCGTCATCCCCTATCCTATCTTCATTGAGGAAAAATCACTGGAAAATCTCTGTATAATATTAACAGGTAAACAATTAACTGCAGTTCTGAAATGTGTGTGTGTATATATAGTCAAATGGCATTCGTTTTATGTATCCTCGAAAAAGACCGACCGCACAACCTGATTCTCTGGAACTGTTTTGGGCATGGGACCATGCGTGCGTCAGTCAAAATGTGACTTCCATAGAATTCCTGAACCCTTGAACTGATATTGGTGATTTTTGGATATGTTGGTCAGCCAGATCAGGGCTCCCAGGGGATGTAACATTTGTGGGGGTCTTATGTGTTTTTGGGGTACTTTGGGGGTTTTATAAAAATGTATTTTTTTTCTGCCTGGAGATAATTGAGTTAATACAGTATCTGACTCAATTATCTCCCAGGCAGAGGGGAGAGATTGTATGCTATGTGTGGGAGTGTCAGGCATTGTAACACTGTTATTATTGGTCTGTGACTTTGTACCGTAGTTCCCCACAAGGTCCATGTGGGATTGTCAGAAAAGATCAAGTGTGGCACCATTAAAATCAGTTCCTCTTCACCCTCAACATAGAGTCTCGTCTCATGTGTGGAGGGGACAGCTATATTCACTCTGGGGCTTGCTATACTCATTATACTCCCTAGGATTAAAATACCTAGCTCTTATAAGAGCTGTTCCTTCTATACTTGCTGGAGTAGGAGAGGTTCACCCACTGGAAGCTGGATCCTGGTCTTGGGTCCAGGGTGGGTGGAGGATGGCGAGACCCCTACCAAGCTGTGGCGGTTTGTGGGGTCTACTGTGCTGATGGTGTCTGGTGGAGTGCTTGGAGTCCTCGGTGAGCACTAGGAGCATCGATTGGCGGAGGCACTCAGTTGGGGTGCCAGGCTGGCCTTCCAATTAAGCCATGGTTGCCTCTTTCACAGTTTTGATTACATGATTTGCGTCAGTGGCCCACCCTTTTACCCTGCCCATTGACTTCCTGCTTCACTGGACACTGCTGTTAGGGGGCATGGATTTACTTGAAAGATGAAAGCATAAATTAGAGAGATTAGAATAGAGTATGTGTTTTCTTATAGCTGCATATTATGAGTTTCCCTCCAGCACAATCTCCATCAGATACATGACACTTGGGAGGTATGGCTGTTTTAGTGTTTTTGGTCGATAAGATTCTGTAATTAGGCCTATATAATTGTCAGCACCAGGCCCAATGGGTTCTTAATCTGGCCCTGCTAATCACCACAAGTAATCAAGACTCACAAGTAGTGATGTACCGAACTGTTCGCAGGCGAATAGTTCCTGGCGAACATAGCGTGTTCGCGTTCGCCACGGCGGGCGAACACATACGCGGTTCGATCCGCCCCCTATTCGTCACCATTGAGTAAACTTTAACCCTGTGCCTCACGGTCAGCAGACACATTCCAGCAAATTAGCAGCAGACCCTCCCTTCCAGACCCTCCCACCTCCTCTACAGCATCCATTTTAGATTCATTCTGAAGCTGCATTCTTAGATAGAGGAGGGAAAGTGTAGCAGCTGCTCATTTGATAGGGAAATGGCTAGCTAGGCTAGGGTATTCAGTGTCCACTACAGTCCTGAAGGACTCATCTGATCTCTGCTGTAAGGACAGCACCCCAAAAAGCCCTTTTTAGGGCTAGAACATCAGTCTGCTTTTTTTTTTTTTGTGTGTGTAATGTAATTGCAGTTGCCTGCCTGCCAGCTTCTGTGTCAGACTCACAGTGGATACTGTGCCCACTTGCCCAGTGCCACCACTCATATCTGGTGTCACAATAGTTTGCATTTAAAAACAAAAATTTTCACTGTAATAGATTGAATAGCAGTTAGTTGTCTGCAAGCGTCTGGGTGTCAGGCCTTCAGCGTGTACTCTGCCAACTTCTGCCAGTCCACTTTGCCACTCATATCTGGTGTCACAATAGCGTGCCTTTAAAAAGAAAAAAAGTTTTTCACTGTAAGCTAATAGCAGTCAGTGTCCTTCAAGCGGGTGTCAGGCCTTCAGCATGTACTCTGCCAACCTCTGCCAGTGTACTTTGCCACTCATATCTGGTGTCACAATAGCGTGCCTTTAAAAAGAAAGAAAGTTTTTCACTGTAAGCTAATAGCAGTCAGTGTCCTTCAAGTGGGTGTCAGGCCTTCAGCGTGTACTCTGCCAACCTCTGCCAGTCCACTTTGCCACTCATATCTGGTGTCACAATAGCGTGCATTTAAAGCCAAAAAACTTTTTTCACTGTTATAGATTGAAGAGCAGTTACTTGTCTTCAAGCGGGTGTCAGGCCTACAGCGTGTACTCTGCCAACCTCTGCAAGTGCACATTGCCACTCATATCTGGTCTCACAGTAGCTTGCTCGCATAGTACCACTAATCCCAAAAAAATGACAGGCAGAGGCAGGCCACCCCACAGGGGCCATCGTGGTCGTGGTGCTGTGATTCGCTTTTGCCCTAGAATAATGCCCAGTTTTCAGAGGCCACGTACCCTGAACTTGAAAAGTTCTGAGGACAAAGTTTGGCTTATACACGAAAGAAGAAAGGACCACAGGCACTCCAAGTTGAAACCGTATGCAGATTTATTAGGAAAAAATGCAACGCCAAGCAACGTGTCGACCAACAAAGGTCTTTTTCAAGCTGACACCACACTGGTCCTGATCCGGAGCACCCTTGGCCGCTGGGATTGAGTGCGGTTCCCACCATCTACTTTGCGTAATAGTTGACTGGCTATCACAGGACACCCAATCTTCTACAGCTTCCGCTCGGAACCTTGACGCACCATCCTCCTCCAGCTTAGCTTCGGGCACCTCTCAAGATACCACTCACCCGCCTGCCACCACAGCCCAAACTAGCACCACAGCCGCTTCACTTTATCTGTCAGAGGAGTTATTTACACATCCATTTGAAGAAATGAGTGATGCGCAACCATTATTGCCAGAGGATGTAGATAACAGGGATATGTCTCAGTCAGGCAGCATTACACACATGGACGTATGGTGTGATGATGATGATGTTGTACCCGCTGCTGCTTCCTTTGCTGAGTTGTCAGATACAAGTGAAGCGGTTGATGATGACGCTGCATCCATGGATGTCACGTGGGTGCCCGCTCGGCAAGAAGAAGAACAGGGCGAAAGTTCAAATGGGGAGACAGAGAGGAGGAAGAGACGAGTTGGAAGCAGGGGGAGGTCGTTTCAAGGAGCTAGTGGCACAGTCAGACAGCATGCATCGGCACCCGGGGTCAGCCCGACAGCACGCCAATCAACGCATGCTGTGTCCACCACCAGAATGCCGTCATTGCAGAGCTCAGCAGTGTGGCATTTTTTTTGTGTGTCTGCCTCTGACAACAGCGATGCCATTTGCAACCTGTGCCAAAAGAAACTGAGTCGTGGGAAGTCCAACATCCACCTAGGTACAACTGCTTTGCGTAGGCACATGATCGCACATCACAAACGCCTATGGGATCAACACATGAGTACAAGCAGCACACAAACTCAAAGCCACCATCCTCCTCCTGGTCCAGCATCTTCAGCCACGTCAACCACTGCTGTCCTCCTTGCCCCCTCTCAACCATCCACCACCCTGTCTCTCGCCTTGAGCAGTTCCCGCTCATCTGCCCACAGTCAGGTGTCTGTCAAGGACATGTTTGAGTGTAAGAAGCCAATGTCAGAAAGTCACCCCCTTGCCCAGCGTCTGACATCTGGCTTGTCTGAACTCCTAGCCCACCAGCTTTTACCATACAAGCTGGTGGAGTCTGAGGCATTCAAAAAATTTGTAGCTATTGGGACACGGCAGTGGAAGGTACCCGGACGAAATTTCTTTTCACAAAAGGCAATCCCTAACCTGTACTCGATTGTGCAAAAGGAAGTAATGGCATGTCTGGCACACAGTGTTGGGGCAAGGGTCCATCTGACCACTGATACCTGGTCTGCAAAGCATGGTCAGGGCAGGTATATCACCTACACTGCGCATTGGGTAAACCTGCTGACGGCTGCCAAGCATGGAATGCGTGGCTCTGCAGAGGAGTTGGTGACACCGCCACGACTTGCAGGCAGGTCTGCTGCCACCTCCTCTACTCCTCCTACTCCATCCTCTTCCATAACCTCCTCGGCTAAGTCCTCTTCTGCTGCTGCATCTTGCTCCACATCAACGGCACCCCCCCAGCTCCCCAGGTACTATTCCACATCCCGGATACGGCAGTGTCAAGCCGTCTTGGGTTTGACTTGCTTGAAAGCAGAGAGTCACACCGGACAAGCACTCCTGTCCGCCCTGAACGCACAGGTGGAAAAGTGGCTGACTCCGTAGCAACTGGATATCAGCAAAGTGGTTTGTGACAACGGAACAAATTTTTGGCGGCATTGAAGTTGGGCAAGTTGACACATGTGCCATGCATGGCACATGTGTGTAATCTGATCGTACAACGCTTTGTGCATAAGTACACAGGCTTACAGGACGTCCTGAAGCAGGCCAGGAAGGTGTGTGGCCATTTCAGGTGTTCCTACACGGCCATGGCGCACTTTGCAGATATCCAGCGGCGAAACAACATGCCAGTGAGGAGCTTGATTTGCGAAAGCCCGACACGTTGGAATTCAACACTCCTAATGTTCGACCGCCTGCTCCAACAAGAAAAGGCCGTTAATGAATATTTGTATGACCGGGGTGCTAGGACAGCCTCTGGGGAGCTGGGAATTTTTTTGCCACGTTACTGGACGCTCATGCGCAATGCCTGTAGGCTCATGCGTCCTTTTGAGGAGGTGACAAACCTAGTCAGTCGCACCGAAGGCACCATCAGCGACATCATACCATTTGTTTTCTTCCTGGAACGTGCCCTGCGAAGAGTGCTGGATCAGGCCGTAGATGAGCGTGAAGAGGAAGAGGAAGAGTTGTGGTCACCATCACCACCAGAAACAGCCTTATCAGCATCGCTTGCTGGACCTGCGGCAACGCTGGAAGAGGATTGTGAGGAAGAGGAGTCAGAGGAGGAATGTGGCTTTGAGGAGGAGGAGGAAGACCAACCACAACAGGCATCCCAGGGTGCTCGTTGTCACCTATCTGGTACCCGTGGTGTTGTACGTGGCTGGGGGTAAGAGCATACCTTCATTGAGATCACTGAGGAGGAGGAACGGGAAATGAGTAGCTCGGCATCCAACCTTGTGCAAATGGGGTCTTTCATGCTGTCATGCCTGTTGAGGGACCCTCGTATAAAAAGGCTGAAGGAGAATGACCTGTACTGGGTGTCCACGCTACTAGACCTCCGGTGTAAGCAGAAAGTGGCTGAAATGTTACCAAATTACAAGTCGGAAAGGCTGCAGCATTTGCAAAATAAATGAAAAAGTATGCTTTACACAGCGTATAAGGGTGATGTCACAGCACAACGGGAATATAACAGGGAAAGAGGTGAAAGTCATCCTCCTCCTCCCACGCCGGCAAGGACAGGACGCTTTAAAGACGTGTTGTTGACGGAGAACATGCAGAGCTTTTTAAGTCCTACGCATCGCCACAGCTCTTCGGGATCCACCCTCAGAGAACGACTCGACCGACAGGTAGCAGACTACCTCGCCTTAACTGCAGATATCAACAAGCTGAGGAGCGATGAACCCCTTGACTACTGGGTGTGCAGGCTTGACCTGTGGCCTGAGCTATCCCTATTTGCGATAGAACTTCTGGCCTGCCCCGCGGGCTTCAAGTGTTCTGTCAGAAAGGACCTTCAGTGCAGCAGGAGGTATTGTCACTGAGAAGAGAAGTCGCCTCGGTCAAAAAAGTCTAGCTTACCTCACGTTTATTAAGATGAATGAGGGATGGATCCCGAAGGGACTGACAGTGGGCGATACATTCGATTAAAAAAGGCCTGATGAGATGAGCTGCCTTGGGCTAAAAATGGTCCACACGCTGCTGTATTTTAGCTCTGAATACCAGTTGACATGCGTGACTTATCCGCCACCAACTAGGGTTCAAGCCGCAATGTTTTAGGGCACTTTCTGCCTGGGAAACAAACATTAATTTTTATGGCCGCTGCTACAGCAGCGGCTGCAACAATACCTAATTTTTCAGGCATGTGTACATGCCTAATTTTTCGGCCCTCTGGGGCTGCACTGTGGCTTCAAAAACCAAACCAAAAAAAAGGCACATAACAGGGATTAAACTGATAGGAATACTACTACTTAACACACCACACCTATCTGGTGGCACATTAGATTGCACGCGCAGTGCCCCAAATTTGAAGTAGGAGGACCGACCAAGCATCTTTTTCCATCGCCCGTTTCCTAAAATCGATGCCATATACACGTCCCCTGATAGGGCGCCAGCTCGTTATTCTCTTTTTCACTTCACTAGGGACACTTTACTGCACTATGGGCACTTAGACCCACTCTTTGTCTTGCACAGTGTTATTCCTAGCCAGCATCTGTGATGGGAAATCAGGCAGTCATCTAAACGTTTAGATTGAGCTTTAGCTTAGAACACCCTTGAAGGTGTTTAAGGAGATTAGGGCTAGTTTAGAGGATTCTTCTTAGACCTCTCTGAGTCTTTATAGACCTTCTACCTATCCAGCATTTCTGGAAACTAGCTAAGAGAAAGGGTGGCTGTGTGTCTGTGATACATTTACCTTTATATCACCTTATTGACACTTTATCACTCCGGTCTCCATACTCTCTGCCTATACCCATCTATTTAGAGGGAATTTCCTTGCCCCTGCCAATATTATATAATAGGTAATAGTATTACCATTTGTAATGGATCGCCTGGCACCCCGACTTGGTACCTCCGTTAATGGATGCTCCTAGTGCTTCCTGAGGACTCCAAGCACTCTGGCAGACACCACAATCACCGAACCGATGCAGCATATGAACCTTCTCAAGCATAGGAATGCTGTAGACCGTTGAATAGGAACCATACGAATAGGCTTGCACTCCTAGCAGTCAACTGGAACAGCATGCAATAAATCCTCCCCCCCAATAATGAGACGACACATCACTTTGAGGGTAAAAACAGGAACTCTGGACTGGCTCATCCAGCCTGGCTTTTATTACAATAATACACATACAGTCCACACCCAGGGGGAGGCATAAAATACCCAATCACATACATGGTTCAGCACACACATCTCCTCCCCTTAGATTAACACTTAACCCAATTATACAGTACACACTTTTCCCCAATTCCTGGATGTACCCCAAATACATATGATACACCCCTAAAACAGGTATCCCCTGATAGCCCTGATCTGGGTGAGCAACATACTCAAAACTCACCCAGATCGGACCAGGGGTTCGGGAGTTATGAGCAGGCAAAGTTTTGACCGACCGCATGGGTAAAGTATCCGAAAACAGTTCCATGTATTTTGGCCCTGCGGTCGGTCACAGAAAAGAGAATGAAACAGACGAACTGCCTGGGTTATGGGGACTAAGGGGGATTCGCATGAATCCCCTAGTGCGTGCGTTTCTTTCTACCGAATGGCGGGCCATTCGGTAGTTTCCCCACGAAATCCTGGAAGTCTGGAGGTCTCAGCGGTGCTTGCCTAGTCGAGTGTCCGTTTTCAGTTCCAGACACTCGACGGCAAAACACCGCTGTTCGGTAGTTTAAGATGGCCGCCGCCACGTGTTCGGCTCCCGAATGGCGGCCACCCAGAGGACACAGACCACACTGCACGGATTGCCAATTACCCATTTGCAACATTGTTGCAAATGGTAATTGGAGGCACACTCATTCCTGGGTGGTCTGGTTGTTCGGTAGTTTCACTCAATATAATGAATGGAGTGATTCTACCGAACAATCAGATGAATGCTGCATACAAATCACCCAGGTTAAACTTAACACATAAATACAGATATAATATGAAAGGCAATACACTAGAATATGTTCCACAGTCTTAAAGGGACAGTAGTCCCAAAAGTCCCAATATGGCCATAGATGATCTTAAAAGGGCCAGCAGCAGCAATATACAGTACATCATGCCCAAATATAAATCTTTAAATGTACCAGTTTTCCAGGGGCCATAGTCAGCAGGTAAGAGGCAGGCAGCCAGGCCCCTCCAAGGCCCAGTGGCGAGGTGGGTTCCGCCACACCATTATTACACAATTAGCCACTATAGGGGAATGAGTATAGTATCTCTTTGTTATTTATAAATGATACAATAAAGACTTTTGTCCATTACTCAATTTATTTTAGCAAAGGGTACTAACCACGGTATTAGCAAGCATTACTCTGCTTTCCCTTTCTCCCTCTATTATACACCTATGCTCACTAGGATTTGTAGGTATCACTTTATTATAGTTGTCTAACCTTTTCCTATGCCAGTTTTAGATCTCCTTCTTGGGAGATGTTTTCTTTTTTCAGTTTATTAGCATACTTTCAGGGACCCTTGGTGTTGTACGTGGCTGGGTGGAGGAAGAGACCTTCAATCACATCAGTGAGGACAAGGAACAGACATGGCTAGCTTGGTATCCAACCTTGTGCAAATGGGGAGTTTGCGGTTGTGCAAATGGACTGTTTGCGGTTGTTTGCGTTGCGTTAAATGGGGAGTTTGGTCTGTCACTGTGAAGCGGGCTTACACTACGTGATCGATACAACATCATACAGTAGGTCCCCCCCTCATTATTTTTATGGCCCCAACCCACCGCTCATGGGTGGGGGCGGGCGGGAGGACAGTAGGTCTCCCCATTGTGATTTATGGCCCCCACCCACCGCGCAGGGGTGGGGGCCAGGGAGGAGGACAGTAGGTCCCCCCCCTTATCCTTATTTACTGAATATTCCCCTGTATAACAATGCTTGGCATTTAGTGAATATTCCCTATTCTGCTCTGTGTCAGTGCGTATCAGGTGCTTTGAGGACAGGTGTCAATCCATATCTGCCAAATAACCCTATGTGGGGGGAACAGTCCCTATTCTGCTCTGTGTCAGTGTGTATCAGGATCCCTGAGGACAGGTGTCAATCCATATCTGCCAAGTGACCCTACAGTCCCTATTCTGCTCTGTGTCAGTGTGCATCAAGGTCTCTGAGGACAGGTGTCAATCCATATGTCAAGGTGTCAATATGTCATATGTCAGGTGTCAATCCATATCCATTGTGATTTAGGAATGTTAGGTGATTCATGCCCTTTATGGATTAAAACCAGACTCTGCATTAACTGTG
Source organism: Pelobates fuscus (assembly GCF_036172605.1). Lineage (NCBI taxonomy): Eukaryota > Metazoa > Chordata > Amphibia > Anura > Pelobatidae > Pelobates > Pelobates fuscus. The sequence continues at coordinate 11,603,115 of NC_086318.1, read as the reverse complement.
TAATTTTCCATGGGAGTTTTGCCATGGATCCCCCTCCGGCATGCCACAGTCCAGGTGTTAGTCCCCTTGAAACAACTTTTCCATCACTATTGTGTCCAGAAAGAGTCCCTGTGGGTTTTAAAATCCGCCTGCCCACCGAAAATTTCGTGTTCGCGACATCACTACTCACAAGTTGTTCATTCTGCTGAGGAAAATCTTACTAAGTTTTTAAGGTTGCAAATAAAGGAGAAATGAATGTCAAACTTCCAACTCAAATTAATGAAGAATTATAATCAACAATTCAGTGAGTTTAAGGAAGATCTATTAAGACACAGGAACTTAATTAATCTAAAGAACAGATGAAGAAATATAAAAGCAAACAGGAAGCACTGGAATTGAAACTCGCAGACGCTGAGGGCCGTGCATGAAGAAAGAACCTACGTGTAAGAGGGATCCTTGAAAGAAATAGACTCATGTTAATTGGTAACCTATTTAATGGATCTGTGAGCAGGAGTTAGGAATTCAGGAAGCTCAGGATCTAGGTATCATCGAAAGAGCCCAAAATATTCCTAAGGAACAAGAACGAGATGTTATCGTCTGCTTTTCATCCTATAATATAACATTTTTGAACACAAGAGATAGAAAGTATAAAAACTGTTTTTTTCAGGACTTATCTACAGAAACAAGAACCAAAAGAAAATTGTTTAAATTCTTCACAAATCTTTTAAAAGGAAAAAATGTAAAATATAATTGGGGCTTCCCCGTGAAAACGTTGGTCACCTTAATGACACCACACACTTTATCAAGAATATAGATGAGGCTAAAAAGTGGACGAAGATTCATCTGAAAGTTGCTGACAAAATCTTCTATTAACAAGAGAAGATCATGAAAGTGGTGGAAGGGGGAAAAGGGGTCACTGAGGGGTAAAAAAGATAAGTAAAAGGGAGGTTTTTTTTCATAGTAGGGATGTGCATGGGCAAAACATTTTTTGGAACTTCCAAAATTCTGCACTTTGGCAATTGGGGACTTCGGCAACTCCCTAACCACTACACCTAACCCTACCCTTAACCCTAATGCTACCTCTAACCCTACCCCTGATTACCGTATATACTCGAGTATAAGCCGAGTTTTTCAGCACATTTTTTGTGCTGAAAAACCCCAACTCGACTTATACTCGAATCAAAAGTCTGTATTATGGCAATTTGCATTGCCATAATACAGACAGGGGCTGTGGGGGCTGTCAGAGCTGTAACTTACCTCTCCTGCAGCTCCTGTCAGCTCTCTCCTCCTCCGCGCCGTCCGTTCAGCACCTCGGTCAGCTCCCACTGTAAATCTCGTGAGAGCCGCGGCTCTCGCAAGACTTACAGTGGGAGCTGACAGAAGAGCTGACCGGACGGCGCGGAGGAGGAGAGAGCTGACAGGAGCTGCAGGAGAGGTAAGTTACAGCTCTGACAGCCCCCCTCCCGCTCACTGAACTGCCAATGCCTTCGGACCACCAGGGAAGGAGAGCCCCCCTCCCTGCCATATATCAAGCAGGGAGAGGAGACAAAAAAATATATAATAATAATAAAATAATAATAATTAAATAAAAAATAATAAAAATAAATAATAATATAAAAAAATTAAAATAATAAAAAAAAAATCGCCCACCCCCCACCAAGGCTCTGCAACACACACACACACACACACTGCACTCATACACATACACACACTGCACTCATACACACACACACACTGCACTCATACACACGCTGCATTCATACACACGCTGCATTCATACACACGCTGCATTCATACACACGCTGCACTCATACACACACACTGCACTCATACACACACACTGCACTCATACACACACACTGCACTCATACACACACTGCATTCATACACACACACACTGCATTCATTATACACACACTGTAAATAAATATTCAATTGATGTATTTTTTTTAGGATATAATTTTATTTAGAAATTTACCAGTAGCTGCTGCATTTCCCACCCTAGTCTTATACTCGAGTCAATACGTTTTCCCAGTTTTTGGGGGTAAAATTAGGGGCCTCGGCTTATATTCGGGTCTGCTTATACTCGAGTATATACGGTATATCTACAAATTTGACTTTTAAGTATTGTGTAAATTGCGGGATTGGTTCATTTGTGTGGTTCAATCATGACCCAGTCATTTTGAATTTAAAATGTTCTTATAATCGGAGAGAGGGAGACACTGGAGAATGGAAAAAAAAATTGTATTAATTCTAAAAATCTTGAGGAAATCTGTGTAAACATAAAATTGGGATAAAGATACTAATGCCACGAATGCGTGGTGTGCTTACAAATGTGTTACTCGGGGCCAGCTCATTAAAATGGAAATTTTAAATAATAAAAATAGACAAAAAATATTTCTGAACTATACATATAGAACTATATATGCTAAAAGTTTCTAATAAAATTAGCCCAAACCCTGAAATCACAAATAAAATAAATAAAATTAACCTTTTAATAACCTTAAGAACACATGATAGAACGAGCAAAGTAAGTAATAGTGAAATTCAAACAGAAATGCTACCAGTTAGGTAACAGGGCAAAAAATAATGCTACAGAAGAAAGTACCGTGCCGTAGACATAGGGAAAACTTTCCATGACTTTTACTCATCTTTATATAATATTGCCACTCAAACACAAAATAGAAAAAAGATTAATTTTTGAAAAAACTTAAACTGACAACTATAAACTCTTATCAGATGGCCCCTCTAAAGATCCTTGTGATATTTCTGAGGTTCAAGAAGCAATATTAATAATAAGCATTAATAAAGTCTTTTTGATAAAATGCTACAATCCAATCCCCAAAAGATACTACAAAGGTGACAAATTACAGACCGATCTCACTAATCAACTGTGATACAAAACTTTAAAAACAAAACTCTTCTATAATTGTTAACAGAATGAATGGGATTGTTTCACTTCTAGTACACCAAGATAAGATAGTGTCACAGTAAGCCGCGTGCGCGCCGCAAGTACAGGGCGGGCCGCCCTCCCTTCTGTCCCGCCAGCCCCTGCAACTGTCCATGTGGGTTGTAGCATCCAAGGGAAGTGTGGTCTGCCTTTTGTGCTGTTCGGCCCATCTCCACTCGGCAGGCAAACTTACATTTGGCGCTTCCCACTCTGCTCCAGGTGCCCCAGGGGGTCAGAGCCATGGGGGACCCATCCCGTTATAACTGGGAGGAGCATGGGGAAGAGCAGGATTGGGTATTGCAGCCTATGTCCCTCACACAGCCCTGTAGTTCCCCCTAGGGTGTCAGTGCCCTGGGAAATCCACGGTGGCAGGTTCATGGGGCAGTGTGGGGAGCAGTCAGATGGGAGCACTGTGGAGGAAAGCAGGTTTGAATATACAAACTGACATTGGGGCATGGATGCCTATTCCTCCAGAGGGGATTCCAGTTATATAGGTGCTACAAAATTTGATGGGGCTATATAAATTCTAAAATATTAATAAAGGCTCTTGGACACCTTCTCATGAGAGGGCTACCATTCCCTTTTCCCTAGTAACCCCTTAGTGACCAGACTGTTTTTCAATTTTCTTACCGTTATGGACCAGGGCTCTTTTTACATTTCTGCTGTGTCTGTGCTTAGCTGTAATTTTCCTCTTACTCATTTACTGTACCCACACATTATATATTGTTTTCCTCGCCATTAAATGGCCTTTCTAAAGATACCATTATTTTCATCATATCACATAACTTACTATAAAGAAATTATAAAATATGATGAAAAATGTTAAAAAACCCACCTTTTCTAACTTTGACCCCCAAAATCTGTTGCGCATCTACAACCGCCAAAAAACACCCATGCTAAATAGTTTCTAGAAATGCCCAATGTTAGCATGTTCTTAGCTTTTTTTTGGAAAGTTATAGGGCTATAAGTACAAGTAGCACTTTGCTATTTCCAAAACATTTTTTTCAAAATTAATGCAAGTTACATTGTAACACTGATATCTGTCAGGAATCCCTGAATAACTCCTCACATGTATATTTTTTAAAAGAAGACAACCTAAGGGGAATTTTGACTCTTTTCATGCAACCATTTTACCACCAATCTATGCCAAATTTAAAAAAAAAAAAATAATTGGTGATTTTTTGACACACATAGCAATTTAACAATACATGTACTGAGAACCTTAAGGGTTACTGCCAAAGAACACCCCAATATGTGTTCAGCAACATCTCCTGAAGGCTTCCGATTCTCTGTCTCACTGCCGGGCTCCACGTGGAATATCCCGGTAATACCCAGTAATATCCGGTGGCCCCCGGCAGTGAGGGGGTATTACAGCGATGCCTCAACATTGAGGCATCGCTGTAATATCATTAGAGCTGCTGTAAGCGATCATGATCACTTCCAGAGCTCTAATTACCCCAGGACGTATCCGGTACGTCCGCGGTCCTTAAAGGGACACTCCAGGCACCCAGACCACTTCTGCCCATTGGAGTGGTCTGGGTGCCAACTCCCACTACTCTTAACCCTGCAAGTGTAATAGTACTATATAAACTGCAAAAATTACCTTGCAGGGTTAACTCCACCTCTAGTGGCTGTCTACTAGACAGCCACTAGAGGTCACTTCCTGCTCTATAGCACAGGAAACCTGTGCTAGAGCATCGCTGGACGTCCTCACGCTGTGTGAGGACCTCCAGCGTTGCTCAAATCCCCATAGGAAAGCATTTAAATTATTTTTCAATGCTTTAATACGGGGAGCGCTAATGCGCATGCGCGGCATTGCTGCGCATTAGGCCTCCCCGGCCGGTGGGCGGGATCAGTCTCGCCCACATGCCGACGCAATACAGAGGAGGAGCGTTGCGGAGGAGGAGACAGCGGCGAGGGACATCGCCGCTGCCTCAGGTAAGTGACTGAAGGGGTTTTCACCCCTTCAGTAACCGGGGATTGGGGGGTGGGAGGGAGAGGGACCCTCCAGTGCCAGGAAAACGAATTGTTTTCCTGGCACTGGAGATTCCCTTTAACCCCTTAAGGACACATGACATGTGTGACATGTCATGATTCCCTTTTATTCCAGAAGTTTGGTCCTTAAGGGGTTAAGGACCGTTTTTTGTCAGACATACCTGATACATCCAGTTGGGAAGGGTTAAGACCCTAGGGTCTGTGCTCAGTTGTTTTGTTGTCTCTCTAGAGTACAGAGCCAGATCCTGCCTGAAGTTATCTGATTACCCCCCACCTGCCTGGATTTCCTGAATTAACTCCTGTCTGCCTGGGCTCTGGTAATACTCCTTGCTTCCTAGAATTACTGCATTAACCCTTGTCTGACTGGTCTCTGGCAATACTCATTGCTGCCTGAAATTACTACATTAACCCCTGTCTGCTTGGTCTCTGGTAATATTCCTTGCTGCCTGGAATTACTACATTAACCCCTTCTGTCTGGGCTCTGGTAATACTCCTTGCTGCATTAACCCCTGTCTGCCTGGGCTCTGGTAATACTCCTTGCTGCCTGGAATTACTGCATTAACCCCTGTCTGCCTGGTCTCTGGTAATATTCCTTGCTGCCTGGAATTACTGCATTAACCCCTGTCTGTCTGGACTCTGGTAATACTCATTGCTGCCTGGAATTACTGCATTAACCCCTGTCTGCCTGGACTCTGGTAATACTCATTGCTGCCTGGAATTACTGCATTAACCCCTGCCTGCCTGGTCTCTGGTAATATTCCTTGCTGCCTGGAATTACTGCATTAACCCCTGTCTTCCTGGGCTCTGGTAATACTCTTTGCTGCCTGGAATTACTGCATTAACCCCTGTCTGCCTGGGCTCTGGTAATACTAATTGCTGCCTGGATTACTGCATTAACCCCTGTCTGCCTGGGCTCTGGTAATACTCTTTGCTGCCTGGAATTACTGCATTAACCCCTGTCTGCCTGGGCTCTGGTAATACTAATTGCTGCCTGGATTACTGCATTAACCCCTGTCTGCCTGGACTCTGGTAATACAATACTCTTTGCTGCCTGGAATTACTGCATTAACCCCTGTCTGCCTGGGCTCTGGTAATACTCCTTTCTTCCTGGGTTTATTGCATTAACCTTTACCTGCCTGAATTTTGGTTTAATCATTTATTGTCTGGAATTTTGTTGTTCCTGGCTAATCATGGCAGCATTTAACATATGGGTTTAGCTCCTCCCTCTAACCCTCAGGACAGGAAACACAAACAATAAAACAATTAAGCCTACCTTCCCCTAGTATATAAGGTACCCCAGTATCCTCCACACCTCAGTCTTTTCCTGTCCTCCTAGCCCTAGGACAGTTTATTTATTTATTTTTTTCAGTTTTGTCTGGATATTTTTTTTTTTGCTCACCTGACCATGTTTGATATGGTCTTGTCCCTGTGGAGGTCAGCCTCCCTCCTCAGGAAGCCCAGGCACATGTAGCCCATTCTCCACGGAGTTGGGAACCCCTGGGAGCCTGGGTGGTTAGTTCCACAGGCTGTGGGAATCCTCTGGCGTCCTGTGTGTGATGCAGACCTCGATCAGACGATCAGCATGAAGGTAAGACGCTCGCGCATGCGCAATGCGTCCGACCGGACTCAGAGTGAATTTTGCCCATATCCAAAATGGCGGTTTCGCGATCTTGCGACCAAGTGCGTATGTGCGATCCTTTAAAGGGGCAGAGAAATTTGAAATGGCGGTATTTAGACTAAAAAACGCTCCTTTTCGTTCCCTTCAAAGATACAGTGCTCTAGTAGGCTGTTATTAAAGCTCTGCAGGTAAGTGAATTACTTTTTTTTTTTACAAAGCTTCATAATATTGGGCTGAGAATACATTAATTTTTTTTTTAATGTTCTTAGCCCTACAGTCAGTATGGATCCATCATCCCCTTCTGCAAAATCAACGAGATCTGCAATAGGTCATAGGTGAGCAACATTTTTATTTTTATTTTTTAATTTTCTTCACGTTACTAAAAAGAGTGCATAGAGGGTACAGTCTTATGACTTCTGTATCTTACAGCCCTCGTGACCGGTCCTGTCCCAGATCCCCATCGAGGAGAAGGGAGAAACCGGCAGCCTGCCCTGGATGTGGAGCAAGGCCTATGGATAACTGCAGGCTCTGCAGAAGATGCTTAGCCATGGTCGCAGGAGAATCTGATCGCCAGAAGTCACCGCAAGCCTCTACCTCCTCAGCCAAAGATATGGCTTACTGATCAATCTGGCTTATGTCTTTCCTCCGATTCCCCTCATACATGCTGTTCTGAGAAAGATCTCCAAGGAACATTGCAAGGTGATAGCTGTCCTTCCCTTCTGGCCTCGTCGCCCTTGGTTTCCCCTGTTACAGAGGTTATCGATGGACCTGCCTTGGGAACTTCCAGTCTCAGAAGACCTGCTGTTTCAGGGGCCAGTGTTTCATCCGGAGCCTCACAAATTCAGGCTCCATGCATGGCTATTGAGAGGAAGTCTCTAGTTGAACATGGCCTTTCAGACCAGGTTATCTCAACCCTGTTACGTTCCAGGAATCCTTCTACTTCTTCTACGTACCATAAAGTATGGGAAGCCTTTGCACGATGGGGTAATTCCACGGTTCAAGATTTAAGTTCCCCTTCCGTATCTCAGGTTTTGGGTTTCCTACAAGCAGGGGGTGGGGATTTCTCCTGTCTTTACTACGGTTTTCAACAAATGTTATGATGATATTATTAGTGTCGTTTATAAATACTGGCCTATCCTTAGAAAGGGCCCTTTACTTTGTTTTAGTATTCCAGAACTCCCGAAGATTACCTTTAGGAGAGCCCCAAACCTGAAAAATATATTAGCCCCCTCTAAACTAAGGGACAATGTGGAGGGGCCAGCTACTAGTAAGAATGGTGTCAACAATTTACGTTGCGGGCGGAGCAGATGCCTGACCTGTGGGTTTATTTGTCATAATACGTCCACCTTTAAATCATATAGGGGAGAAGAAACTTTTGTGGTTAACCATAGGATTACATGTAGTACCCCCTTTGTTGTATACCTTTTGATTTGTCCGTGTAATCAGCATTATGTGGGACAGACCACCAGACCCCTGAAATCTAGATTTAGAGAGCATAGACTGGCTATATTGAACAAAGATAGGAGATCTTCGGTTGCTCGACATTTTGAGTTGTTTCATAATAGTGACCCGGCATCTATTAAAGTGATGGGAATAGAGTTTATACCTCCCACTAGGGATTTTGCTATTAGGAAAAGACACCTGATCAGGGCTGAGTCCTTATGGATTTTTAGGTTAGACTCCCTCACACCCAATGGCCTAAACGAGGAGATAGAACTTTTTTAGTTTGAGGTCCCTTTTCTATATCTAGTTGGTTCATTGAGGAAAATTATATAGCTATATTATTGAGATGTAACAATAATATAGGGGGCATCTGCACTGCATTCTCTTTGTATGGAGATGTTTTTTTCCCCTGACCTAGATTTTTGCTGTCTAATAGAATTTATTATAAATTTCTTTTATATTATGTGTATAGTTTTAATGGAGCTTTATATGTTAATATTAAATCAGATTGTGTGGAAATAATTCGCTAAAATTTTTTTGTTTATATGCTAATGTTAAATCAGATTGTGTGGAACTAATTTGTTAAACTGTTTACCTGTGTGTTAAACTGTCAGTTTAGTGTATGTATCATTAGCACCTGTTCTATGTTTAACAGGTTTCACTGATGTAGCTTGATTACTGATAATTATCCACTCCGGGGTTCACCTGCTGGTTTTATCTTGAGCAGGTATTTAAACCCTGGGTGGTGATCTAGGCACAAGTACTGATCTTGATAAAGTCCCACAGTTTGGGACGAAACGCGTTGATCTGTGGGCTGCTGGCTGTTCCTTTCTTTCCATTTCCCCTGGGTTTGACGTCCTGTCTTCATCTTTGGCTGAATACCGCGGTCTTTTTTTGAAAATACCGACCGCGGTTTCTATCTGCTGGTTGCTGTCTGGGCGGTTGCTGTACCACTCTGCACCTACTTTGTCCATCTTCACGGCTTCACCTCCACTGTGGTCTTTTTTGAAGATCCCGACCGCAGTGTGAGAGAGTTGGAGTTCCCATAACGAGGGTTTATCTGGTTGCTCTTTGATCCGCCCAACATCACCTTTATTCTGCCTACCCAGGGAGGACTTCCGGACAACTACTGGTTTATTTCATTTTATTTTATTTCACTTAGTATTATTGTTTCTTGTCTCTTGTCTTTTATTTTTATATATCTCATTTATTCATCTTCTGGTTATATCTACCTCAGGTGGGGGCCCACACCGAGGACAGATATATATTTTTTCCCATTTATTATTACTATTGTGTTTATTGGTATATAATTTTTTTGCTTTTTTTTTTTTTTTTTTTGGTATCCACCCTACCTTCACTTAGTGATCGGACCTCTATATATATATTCTTTATATTGAGGTTATTCCATCTTTTTGGCCATTCAGTGCAGTTAGTTTGTGGATACATTTGGTGTCATTTAATTTATTTATTTATTTATTTATTTTTTTTTTTTTTTGTTATTCTGTTTTATGAGATTTTTGTATTTAATTGTCCGGTTAAGGTATAACAGTGGTGATCGGAATTAGTCCTTTGCTGATTTATTTTTTACTTAATTAATAAATTATTTTTGATAATTTTTATACTATTTATCTAGTTTTATAATCTTAAGCGCACACACCCTATTTTCCATTTCTGAGTATATAACTCATCAAGTCGCTAGAGTGGGTGTGTAGCTGCTACTCTTCTTTTTTATTCATTTACTGATTTATTTGTGGTGTTATCACTGCATGTACCGTTTTCTATAAGTTTCCTACAAGCAGGCCTGGAGAGAGGCCTTCAACTTAACACGCTTAAAGTGCACTGCTTGGCTCTTTCAGCTCTTTCTGGTGTTCGTTGGGCATTAAATCCTATGGTGATTCGATTCTTCAAAGCAGTCATTAGGATTAGACCTCCTATCAAGGGATTCTCGGCTCCTTGGAATCTGCCTCTGGTTCTGCAGGCCTTGACGGAACATCCCTTCGAACCTGTTGATGAGGTCCCTATGCAGGTTCTTTCTCTGAAGACCCTGTTGTTGCTGGCCTTGGTATCTGCTGGGAGAATGTCAGATATTAGAGCACTGTCATCTGAGGAACTGTTCACTACCTTCTTCGATGATAGAGTTGTGCTACGGCCTAGACCTGAGTTCCTTCCTAAGGTTGTTACATCCTTCCACCTGAATCAAGAGATTGTCCTGCCGGGGTATTTTCAGGAGCCATCTTCTCCTGAAGAAGAAAGATGCCATACGCTAGACCTGAGGAGGTGTCTTTCCACATATATTGGTCACTCAGCTAATTGGAGGAAGTCTCCCCAATTGTTTGTGATACCTTGGGGTTCTCGTAAAGGTGAAGCAGCCTCTGTAGCAACCCTTCGTTCCTGGACGGTTCAGGCTATTTCTAGAGCTTACAGAACTAAACAGGTTCCAGTTCCCAAGGACATCAAGGCACATTCCACAAGGGCCATTGCTACTTCATGGGCTGCAGAGTCAGGAGTTCCTGCAGAGAGCATCTGTAAAGCTGCCAATTGGTCATCGTTGAGGACCTTTGTACGTCACTACAGAGTGGATGTCTCTTCTCATTCAGATTCAGAGTTTGGCCTGTCGGTCTTGAACTCTTTTAAGCCTTAAGTGGATATTAAACCATTTTTGTAGCATGACTTACCCTCCCTGAGTGGTTATTGCTTTGGGAATCCCATATGTTAAATGCTGCCATGATTAGCCAGGAATAGAGAAAATTTATTGATACTTACCGTAATTTCCTTTTCCTGGCTATTATTCATGGCAGCATTTGGTCTCCCACCCTATCTTGGTTTATTTGTCTTGTTACTGGACTGAGGTGTGGAGGATACTGGGGTACCTTATATACTAGGGGAAGGTAGGCTTAATTGTTTGATTGTTTGTGTTTCCTGTCCTGAGGGTTAGAGGGAGGAGCTAAACCCATATGTTAAATGCTGCCATGAATAATAGCCAGGAAAAGAAAATTACGGTAAGTATCAATACATTTTCTCTAATTTCTTAGGAACTGCCACTGCATATTTGCTCTGCCAATTTGAACTTTACTTTGCTGATTCTGCCAGAATATCTGGCAGTTTTGGATGTGCTGTATTTGACTATCCCTGGACTTTATATTGTCAGTAAAGATTTAACTAACTTTTACTTTGTTTGATCTCTTCATACTGAGCCTATTCACCGCAAACCCGTGACAGGTAGGCTTTATCCAGAATCGATACCTGAAGGACAGTTATCGATTTAATAAATCTTGAATAAGGATCCCCATGTTGACCCTGTGAATGGATGCCGAAAAGGTCAACGGGGTGTTCCTGGAAGAGACACTAAAGACTTTTAATTTTGGGAAACTTATAATAGATGCAATAATGGCTATTTATTTCAATCCATCTGCAAATATCTCAGGCCCTGGATTTTTACTAATTATGTTCAAATTAGAAATGGCACGAGGAAGAGCTGCCCTTTGGCCCCTTGTTCTATATTATTTCTCTTGAATGTCTACTTCAGAGGATTGATGGAAGGTGCTAAATTAATTTCACTGGAATGTAAACTCTTGGCCTATGCCAATGATATTATTTTGACAATTTTATCTCCTCACATATCTATTAAAGCATTATTAAATTTTCTAAATATTTATGGAACTTTGTCTTATTACAAAATGAAACTTGGATAAATCGCAAGCGTTAGCCTTCGGCATGGAAAGTGCAGATTTGATATTGAAACTAGATTGTATCTTCCAATGGCCATAAACTGCTATTAAATATTTGGGCATATTGATTCCTTCTAATATAGAACATTTGCTTAAAGTTAACTATGACCAACTAATAAAAGATCTAAATAGCAAGTTAAAGGAATTGAAAAATGTACACACTTTATGGATGGGAAGACTGAATACAATCAAAGCATACATTCTACGCATTTGGATATATCATTTTAGAATGATACCGTTGAATGCCCCAACAAAATACTTAATACAGGGGGCGGAGCTAGCGGCACACTGCAGCGGTCGCCATTTACCACGGCTCCGACAAGCCAGAGTGCAAAACCGGCCAAAACACGGCACTAACGGCCCATCGACTGAAGTGAACCGCAGGGTCACTCTCCGGACACCCAGCGGATCTTGCAGATGCCTTTCTTTAAAAAATCAGGCACTAAACGCCGAACCAAGGGATCCGGGGCCTACCGCACGAGTGAACACCACCTAACCAGGGAGCTGACTTCGTGGCTCGGCGGGAACTCACTACTCACCGACGCCGACTTCTACTCCACGGAAGAAATGGGGCGGAAAACTCACAAAACGATCCCGAGCACCCCCAAGCCACAAAGGGACATATGCAGCATGCTGCAACCCCCTCCGCCTGCACGGACCCAAGCCATAGAGGCGGCATCGCCCGAGGGGTCAGAGGACGAAGACTCCACTCACAGTGCGATTACGGCAGGCACGGGAAGCGCAAGTATGTACACCCAGGATGACACGGCACCGGCATCGAAGCGAGACATCCAGGACATGCTGGCCGGTCTCCAAATGAACCTTCAGCGCATGTGGCAAGCTGACCTAAAAGGGCTGGCGGCAGAGGTACAGGCAGTAACGGCAAGAACCCAGGCCGCAGAACAAGAGGTGAGAGAAATACGCCAAGACATCACCACCCTTAAAGACACAGTCTCCCAAATACAATCCACAGAAGCAAACACATCAAACAATTGGCTATACTAGATGATAGGGGCAGGAGAAAGAACATTAAAATCAGGGGTGTATCAGAGGTGGTACTACTGGACGAACTGCCCCACTTTATCAGACGCCTGGTAGCTGCACTCCTCCTCAACAGACAAGCGAAACACTTCATGTTTGACGGAGTATATCGCATTGCAAAACCGCAGCAGGCACCGAAGGTAGCCCCACGTGACATCATCCTACGATGTCAATCCCTAACGGATAAGATAGCCCTGATGATGGCCATCAAAGAGAAAACAATGAACGACTTTGAAACAAACAGAATCACCTTCTTCCAGGACTTGAGTAGAGACACTCTCCTTTGGCGCAAAAGCATGCAACCCATCACGACCACCCTGCAAGCAGCGGGCCTCAAGTACAAATGGGCTACTCCCAGGACACTATGGGTGACTAAAGATGACCAACATTACAAGATCTCCATTTTAGGTGAAGGACCAGCTCTACTGACCACTCTGGGACTGTCCATTAACACCAGGGCACCAGCCACAACACTGCCGGGACCGGCAACCTGAAACCCGCATTGGTCACACCGCCAGACTATTACTATTATTATCATTTACTGTTCTTATGTTTTTATGCCATCTTTATTCAATGTTTATCGCACCCTGTTTTGATATCTCTTTTGAAGACGAACTAAATCACGCATAACCTGGTCCGCTGACCCACCCTCACCGGGTGACACAGACTACACGGCCCCGTGACGATGAAACGACGGCCCAGGTCCAACTAGTGTACCTCATCCCCCCCCCCCCTGAATGCCCAGGGTTACAGGGCACAGTCCCTTATGGAGCCCCCACAGTACATCACATAAACCGAACTCCATATCATCCTGCACTTACACATAGACGAGACACAAAGGCTTAGATCCTACCCGTTACCCACCATGACACACGTTACACCACGCAAGGAACTAAGTGATTACCCAGGCCATAACCTGTGCCAGTGTCCCAACATAGTCGTATAGTCCCCACGGGACGACAATAGTCTCATAAAAAACACACACCACTGGCATGGCCAGACCCTCACTACAACTACATAGCCCACATCAACACAAAATGTGCATAGCTCGACTCGGCCCAAAGCATAAGTCGACTGTAATGTGAATGTTTTATTGTGCATCTAATGTTGTGGCATGACTACCTTTTATATGTACTCGCTGAAACTGCACCAAAAATAAAGAATTTAAAAAAAAAAAATACTTAATACAATTTGGGTATTTTATATGAGCTGGAAAGTGATCTCAAGGAGATTAATACAAAGTACGAAAACAGTAGGTGATCTGGATTTTCCAGACGTGTTTAGATACCAACAAGCCAGTCTTCTAACTCATGTTTTTCAGTTACAAGTGGTAACTGTAAGATCTCAAGACTGGTATTGAACAAGCCTTGGTAGAATTCAATAATTTGGAGATTCTTTGTGGTGTAATCGGAAGGAACTTAACGACATTATGCGGAAAAATAACTCTAAAACCCTGAAATGTCCAATTTCTGCATTGCTCAAATTTAAAAAAGTTTAATTTAATAGATAAATGCTTTCCTTCTACACCAATCCTTTTTTTTTTTTTTTTTAATCTGGAATAAGTGGCTAGTGAAATACCCCGGTAGTGAAAATAACGCCCTGATAATTTAAATTACCATCCTTTCTTTTCTGTTTTTAAAATTTCTAGATAGGTGGAGTTCCCCATGCCAAATTGCCCTTTGACGTGTTACATTGTCTTAGTATTAATGTTAGTCTATATATACACACACACTCTTACCATATATTGGCTAGACGAATAACCTGATAATGAAGGACTACAAGCTTTCATTAGAAAAGCAAATAAACATGAAAGATCAATTATGCTGTATAAACTATATGTCAGTCTATTGTAATTTTAAGGGAAAAATGTATGTAATGTGTGTTATTATTGTACTCTTGTAAAAACAATAAAAAATTCTATTTGCAAAAAAAAAAATCCCAACTTGCTATCCTGTAAAATCTAGCAATGCCAGCAAACGATTTCAACCTTTCTCTATCTAGTCACAAATGGATTAGCCTTTAGACTTGACTGTGATAATATGCAAAAACCAAAACAAACATGTACCTTACACACAAGTGTACACAGACAAAACTTAATAGGTTACTCAGGAGTCAGACTGTATTCACGAATACTAAGATGTGTTCCAGATCACTGGGAGCCGTCTCAGACTGGTGTCACCCACAAGTAACAGTCCTGAAGCCCATGGAACAACGCAGTGGGAGGAGTGGGCCTTGACAGAGCCAGGGAGTGGGCAGGTGCTAGTGTTTGGGGGTTGGGTTAGGGTAATGGTGCTTGGGGGTGGAGACAGGGAGTATAAAGAGCAGCCATTTTAGAATAGGGGCCATTTTAACCAGAGCCTCTCTTACCTGTAAATTGTCCCACCCACCCTCCCTAATTTTAGCAGTTCCGTTTAGTCACAGCGGCGGAACAGGGCGTAGTGAAAATTGCAATTTGGCGTGGAGTTTGAACTGGACAGGCCGAGGTGTAGGCCTGATGGAATTAAGGACTGGTTGGTTCTAGCTCTTCGGTGGCGACGAACCTGGGGGTGTAGGGGTGTCTGAGGTACACCCCTACAGTTAACAGTATGATGTGGGGCCTCTTTGGTAGGCCGTGTTTCAAGTGAATTGTTATTTGGTTATATATTGTTCAATTGGTAGGGTCATTGTCAGGGGTACTGTGTGGGGGGTATAGTAACTTAATGTATAGTTGGACAATGACCCTAAATTATGTTAATTTATGATAATTTACGTAATAATTTAATTAATAATTTAATTAATAAAAGCTGTGGACTTTGTACTCCAACAGAATTAACTGTGTCCGTGTTTTATTTAGTATAAGGTTATAGTACATGACGAATAACGTCTGTGCAAAGGTTTATATAAGGTTTTAGCACATGCCGAATAACGTCTGTGCAAATGTCAAGAATAAAACTGCCTAGGCAGGTCCTGGAAGAGAGATGCTGTGATATAACGGTGACATTTCATTTTCTGTAGTATAGGTCCTTCCTCAAATGGTTCAAGGGGGCTAAAACGCATCTCATACTTTCTGAGTCAGCAACTAATTATAGGACAAGCTAAGCAATCGCTCCTGCCCCAGTGAGATGCAAGCTATGTTGAATATCATAAAAAATGACAATAGACTGTATTTTAGGACATCCAGGTTTTCACAGCCCAATGCAAAGCTAATGGGTGATGTGAAAAATCTCGTTAGAGCCGGCTAAACATGTTTGAGGAATCTAGAGGCAGAAAAATCTTATCAGTTGCTCAGCATCTCAGCACCATCTCTAGAGATCAATGAGGGGACAGAAAACTGCACATAGAATTATGAGAGAAACACTTTTTTTTAACCTACACCTATCATTGGCCCTTACCAAACCAAGCACATACTATTCTATATGCAATGATCAGAGATCTGAATGCATCTTCATCGGATTGTTTACCTACACTGTAAAGCAATACTGCAACACAAATTTACTGAGAACAGAGAGAAAATAGATTTATAGTCTGCCCTGCATGGGAGAGCTGGCATAGGGGGGAATTGGGCAGTCTCAAATCATTCTACCGCAAATTAAAATAGTGGGAGGTGCTCTGGGATATCTGTTTGCACAGTGAGTGATCTGGCCCTTTAAACACAGTGGGGCCATTCGGTACTTGCCCTGTGTGAGCGGTGATACCCCAGATAGCTATGCCATGGAGCCTATTCATATAATGAAAGACTATGGGAAAGACTTTAGCTCCATGGCAATTGAACTGTGTGAATAGGATCTGCGCGCTATTCGGTAGTTTGGTGCGTTCAGATCCCAGCTATCTGGGGATATGTTACATGTCTGTGTGTTATGTATAAAAAGTAACTTTAAGTATTTTAAAGTGTTTTACTGTCTTTGTGTAACCATGTGCTCAATGGAGTCTGCCTCTATCCCTGGATAATTGGATTACTTCCCCCCATTGTCTCCAGGATAGAGGCCTCTGTAAAACCTGTGTGAGCCAGATTTTGCCATGCTGACAGGGGTTTTAAAAGATACTTTACTAACTTTTGAACCCCTGGTCTGATTCATGCCATTATTTAATATGTTGTTCCCCTGAATGGATTGATTGTGGATATGTATTTTTATGTGAATGTGATGTATGGTTTTAAAGTTACCGAGTATGTGTGGAAACTGTATTTTTACTGTATGTAATAATTATGTTAATTGCTAATCTGAGGGGAGGGGATGTGTGGGTTGTACTATTACTTGATTGGTTGTTTTATGCCTCCCCCTGGGTGTGTCCTGTATGTGCACAACTGTAATAAAAAGGAGGCTGGGTGTTCCAGACCTGAGACCACTGCTTGACCCTCAACACAGAGCCTTGTCTCGTTCTTGGGAGGATTCACTGTATGCTGTTGGAGATTGATTGCTAGGAGTGTAAGCTGATGTATGCTTTTCCTGTTCGTCTGCTAGCAGCTATTCGTGAGGTTCCAGTTTGGAGTGCTATTTTGTATCCAGTTCGGGAGTTTGGCGGTTGCAGTAGCTGTGCCTGTCTCTCAGAAAGGGGCATATTGCCTAAACAAATTTTAACCCCTTGTCTGCTGAAACGGTCCGTTACAAGCACCCTGTCTGGTATTGGGGGCAATGCGGTCTGTGGCTGGCACAGATGTCTGTGAATGTTCCGTCACTCTGTGAAGGGTCTCACTGATGGAGGTTACAGGGATACATGACGGCACACTGTGTAACTCCAGCCTCCCTGCAGTGATATCATAGAAACAACATTGATAGAATTTCATTAATATAATTCAAACAAATATTAGAAAGGTACATTTCACAGTATGTACCATTGGGTAATAAATATAAAAGAAACAAATTAAAACCAATGTGGCTTAGTAGAGAAGTAAAACAAGAGATTACAAATAAGAAAAGGGCTTTTAAAGCATTTAAATCGGACCAATCAGATGCATCCTATATAAGATATAAGGAAGCCAATAATACTTGCAAAAAGGCAATTAAAGTGACTAAACTAGAAAATTAGAAATTGATAGCCAAAGAATGCAAAACCAACCCCAAACATTTTTTCAAGTACATTAATTCTAAAAAAACAAAAAATGAAAGCGTAGGTACACTGAAAACAGAGATGGGTCTGTTAGTCAATGAAGACCAGGAAAAGGCAGAAATTTTAAATAACTATTTTTCTTCGGTATATATTAATGAGGATCCTATGGCAAGAGATATGCATATGATTGCTGCAACAAACTTGCAGATAACTTGTGATTGGATAACTCGAGACAAGGTGCTACAGCTATTAAAGAAAATGAATGTAAATAAGCTCCGGGGCCTGACGGTATCCACCCACGAGTACTTAAGGAGCTAAGTGGGGAAATAGGTGAACCTCTGTATTTAATTTTTCAAGATTGTTTTGTTTAAGGTATTGTACCGGAGGATTGGAGGAAGGCGGATGTTGTTCCTATATTTAAAAAGGGTTCAAAATCCTTGCCTGGAAATTATAGTCCTGTGAGCTTAACTTCTGTGACTGGGAAATTATTTGAACGGCTATTAAGGGATAATATTCAGGAATTCATTGGGAAGAACTGTGTTATTAGCAATAATCAGCATGGTTTTATGAAACATAGGTCATGTCAAACTAACCTAATTGCATTCTACGAAGAAGTAAGTAGAAATATAGATCAGTGTGTTGCAGTGAATGTGATCTACTTGGATTTTGCCAAGGCATTTGATACGGTTCCTCACAATAGGTTAGTCTTCAAACTAAAAGAAATTGGTCTAGATGAATATTCTTGTTCTTGGGTAGAACATTGGCTTAAGGATAGAGTACAACGAGTTGTCATAAATGGTAAATTTTCAAGCTGGACAAAAGTGGTAAGTGGTGTCCCTCAGGGTTCTGTTTTGGGACCGCTTCTATTTAACATATTTATAAATGATCTTGAAATGGGCATTGAAAGCCATGTATCAGTGTTTGCAGATGACACAAAACTTTGTAAAGTAATAAAATGTGAGCAGGATATTGCCTTGCTTCAGAGGGATTTGGATAGATTGGGGGACTGGGCACTAAAATGGCAGATGAAATTTAACGTAGAAAAATGCAAAGTTATGCACTTCGGGGTTAAGAATGCACAAGCAATTTATACCCTAAATGGTAGTGAACTAGGGATAACCACACACGAGAAGGATTTGGGAATTGTTATAGACAACAAATTAGGTAGCAATATGCAATGTCAATCTGCCGTTGCTAAGGCCAGTAAGGTTTTGTCATGTATAAATAGGGGCATAAATTCTCGAGATGAAAATATAATTTTGCCTCTTAATAAATCGCTGGTAAGACCACACCTTGAATATGCTGTGCAATTTTGGGCACCTGTTTTAAAGAAGGATATCATGGCACTAGAAAAAGTGCAGAGACGAGCTACAAAATTGATAAAAGGAATGGAGCATTTTAGTTATGAAGAAAGGTTAAAAAATTTAAATCTCTTCAGTTTGGAAAAAACGGCGCCTTAGAGGGGATATGATAACATTATACAAATATATTCGGGGCCAGTACAAACCATTATCTGGAAATCTATTCATAAACAGGGCTATACATAGGACACGAGGTCACACATTTAGGCTTGAAGAAAGGAGATTTCATCTAAGGCAAAGAAAAGGTTTTTTTACAGTAAGAGCAATAAGGATATGGAATTCATTGCCGGAAGAGGTGGTTTTGTCAGAGTCTATACAGATGTTTACGTTGAAATTGGATAAATACTTGCAAAAACATAACATACAGGGATACAATTTCTAATTAGTGGGGTAATAGCTGCTTGATCCAAGGAGACATCTGACTGCTATTTTGGGGTCAAGAAGGATTTTTTTCCAAGTTTGTTGCAAAATTGGAAGCGCTTCAGACTGGGTTTTTTGCCTTCTTTTGGATCAACAGCAAAAGCATATGTGAGGAAGGCTGATCTTGATGGACGCAAGTCTCTTTTCAGCTATGTAACTATGTAATAGTCGGCACCGGGACAAACTGAACGTTGCATATCAGACAATAAATCACTATACAATAATTCTAGTTTAGTGATTCTCTTCCATTTATCAGAAATAAAGACAGTACATTCTCAGGCTGTCATGTTATATTTATTATGTAGGAGACAGATATATAATGAAACAAATTTATATGTTGAATTACATTGGTAAATAATGCTGATTATGTGTGATTATTAAAGGGACACTCTAAGCACCATAACCACTTCATCACCTTGTAAGGGTTTTACCACTATGAGACTATGGGCATCACCCCCAGGTTTAGTCAAACTGTCTTAAAGTGGCTTCACTAATACAAGTGCTGTCTGTGGCAGTGCCAGCGTAATTTCTGTATTATCAGTGAATTATCAGAGAGGAGTCTGGGGGTCAGAGAGAGCTCTAAACTGGTTTAACAAATAAAAAAAAAACAGAGGGAGGGCACCTATAAACTCAGATTACCATTACCACTACAAAGAGCTGCACTGGTTTTGGTGATTAGAGTGCTACTTTCATTTAGAAATTATTTTTTTCTGCCTGTGAAGATTCAATTTGATATGTTTGATATGATTAATTCAAACAAACCGAATTAAAGTTACCTTTTGTAAAGCATTCAGAGCAGGTTTTGTCGCAGCGATACACAGGCATTTTTTCATTAACTGATTTCATGCATTTCGCAAAACACATTTTATCGTTGTATACCAAGTCGTAAACAAATGCTTTGTTAGTGACCTTATGAAACTGGTCTAGTTTTGATACGATTTCATATGGCCCATTGGGTTTGGTACAATATGCCTGACACGGTGAGTTTAAAGTGAAGAACACTGCACATCCATCAGGGGGCGCTTTGTTCAGTAGATTTTCTACCGGTGATACGGTTGACCCAGGAGCTGGATATAGAAGTCGATATTCTGAGTGCTCTCTTTCAGTGTTACCCAGTTCTTTAAATGAAGCCATTACCATCCTTGGTCCTTCATATATTTTATTTTCTATGCTAACTTTTTTACTAACATCACTGGCTTCATTTTTCAGAGCATCCTTTATATTTTGATCAGTCAGTTGTTCACATTCAGTCTTATCAAATGTAATCACGTAGGCGTACTGCTTTGTAATCCTGAATTAAGAGAGACACATTAAGAGAGGGATTAAAAAAGACAAATTTACAAGGTTTTTGAGATTACTAGAAAATATAAACATGGAATTGTATCCCACTAGGTTATAGTATTAATATTATAGAAGTGTAAGCTGCCGTTTTGGGGATTCTCTGCATGTATCACACATTGCTATATATTGCTTGATGTAACTGTGCTCACTGTAAAACATTATGTAACACAAATTGTATTTATCAGTAATCCTGTCTATATTGAAACGATATCATGTGATCTCCCTAAACTTTTTATTGCTAATAAATGAATGCATTATAATTACAGCATTTTGTTTATTATTTAACCATGACATTGCTATTATATTACATTTCTGTGCATTTCTATGTTCTGTGTATCATTGCTTTAAATTAAAAACCTGGTAGTAAAGTTATTTAATGCAAAACATGCCCAGACCCGTGCAAGCACATTGTAAGCAGCCGATCGGTGGATTATTTGAAGGTCTATATTTCCCAGAAAATAAATATTATTCCATCACTACATCCACAGCGACAAACAGGAAAACGGAAACAGATCCCTACCCGTATGTCTGGCTGACATAATCCGTGACCCTTTTTAATTGTTCGGTAGTAAATCCGGTCACTGTTGATGTCGAGCTCCAGTAACAGAACAGGAGGCAGAGAACGGGCAACTTCCACACCTGGAATCACAAAAATTATTTTATTCTCCTCGTTACTAATGGAAGGAATAATTCATGGAGGGTATAACGGGATCTCCAAATGGGAACGGACCTATTCTTTATAATACATTGTATAAAATGCATTGAAAAATATGCATCACTATGATTCAGTGTTGGAAATCTCAACTTAATATGGTTTCCATTAACGCACTCAAGTTCTTGGAACCTACAAACTGGCTGCTTTTTTCTATATCTGCTTCTTGGTCTGAACCTCTATAGTTGGACTAATCACTGGTCAGTAGACTTGGAGATTAATTTCAGGCCAGACCAAAAATTGGGATAAATTCAGGCTGATTGGCAGTAACTCTGATTTGCAAGTCCAGGTGTACTCGTTTCTGTTCTTGATTCGAAGTGCCAATCCTGACACCTGAAAAGGGGGGGAGGAATGAAGAAAAGGATTTTTTTTTTGTTTTTTTTAAAGAGACAACTGACCAATAGAGGAAATAAGGAGGAGAAGTAAAACAATCTATACTTCCTAGCAAGATTTCTCCAGACACGTTGATTGCAGCTACTCAGGGAGACAGACCAGCAGTGATACCGTATGTTTTACTCTTGTTGTGTCTGTAGGAGTGGGACAATGATTCTAAATTGAGATTAGGCTTAGCTTACTGCTGTATTTAGCTAGCTGCTACTGCCAGGGGCACTTAAAACAACTTTAAGTGGGAGGTAAGAGATTGGCAGGCATTTTGTCATTTCTACTAGTGAGACTAGGTTATTAATGTACAGATTCTTTTTTTCTTTTCTTTTTTAAGGTGGCAAATAATATTTAAAATTATAATTCACTTGCAAAAAAGCAAGTGAATGATAATTTGTGAATACATAGTTGCCAGCATTTGAATAAACAAATTCCAGGGACACTTTGCAGCACAGCTATCAATTACTTACTTGAATATTTATGACAGCCACTGCCGCAAAGCTCCACCAACTCTGTCCAACCCACATAATGAATCTCCGCCTACTTATAGTGCAGATTATAGGGTCTACTCAATAAAGAGAGAATTACAGGGAATTCAGATAGGAATTTCAAACTTAAGTACAACGTAGCCAATTTGGAAAAATTCTCCTATTCAGCTGCACTACTTCGGCCTAAAGTTTGAAATTTCCATCTCAATAACCTGCAATTCTCGAGTCTCGAGTAGACCTTTTATGACACCAAGTTCCCACCAACAGTACAATGCATACTTGGTGTGCGATAGATACATGCGCAGCACAGCATCTATATCAGGCAGGTACATTTTATCACTTTAATGTGAGTTGGGTATCAGTGGTGACACTGTCAGTACAAGTACAATTATAGAAAGACCATGTGAAGATGTAGAGACCATAGAATATACATTAGTTCACAATATAATTATATTGGGGAGTGAATATAGAAAGAAAAAAAGCTGAAAATAGGAAATTATTATTATTTATTTATTTATTAATAAAATATTTTACCAGGAAAGATACATTGAGATTTCTCTCGTTTTAAAGTATGTCCTGGGTCCACAAATCATTGCATTGATACAATAGGATACAATAAAATACAAAAACAATATTAATACACAATATATACAAAATTTAACATAGAACAGGCAGGAAATATATAATCAGTCATAACACGTGCATTCTGCTTTGAGATATGTAGAGAGGGATCTCGTAAAGGACTTTAGGCTTGGGGAAGATTTGAAAGTGTGCGGGAGGTCGTTCCATAACTGCCGTGCTCTGTAGGAAAATGAAGTTAATGCAGCAGGTTATGTAGGATTTGAGTATCTAGCTTCAGTTATCAGATCATTCATACAGTTGCAAGAAAAAGTATGTGAACCCTTTGGAATGATATGGATTTCTGCACAAATTGGTCATAAAATGTGATCTGATCATCATCTAAGTCACAACAATAGACAATCACAGTCTGCTTAAACTAATAACACACAAAGAATGAAATGTTGCCATGTTTTTATTGAACACACCATGTAAACATTCACAGTGCAGGTGGAAAAAGTATTTGAACCCTTGGATTTAATAACTGATTGAACCTCCTTTGGCAGCAATAACTTCAACCAAACGTTTCCTGTAGTTGCAGATCAGACGTGCACAACGGTCAGGAGTAATTCTTGACCATTCCTCTTTACAGAACTGTTTCAGTTCAGCAATATTCTTGGGATGCTGGTGTGAATTGCTTTCTTGAAGTCATGCAATAGCATCTCAATCGGGTTGAGGTAAGGACTGGGCCACTTCAGAAGACATATTTTCTTCTGTTTAAGCCATTCTGTTGTTGATTTACTTCTATGCTTTGGGTCATTGTCCTGTTGCAACATCCATCTTCTGTTGAGCTTCAGCTAGTAGACAGATGGCCTTAAGTTTTCCTGCAAAATGTCTTGATAAACTTGGGAATTCATTTTTCCTTCGATGATGGCAATCCGTCCAGGCCCTGACGCAGCAAAGCAGCCCCAAACCATGATGCCCCCACCACCATACTTCACAGTTGGGATGAGGTTTTGATGTTGGTGTGCTGTGCCTCTTTTTCGCCACACATAGTGTTGTGTGTTTCTTCCAAACAACTCAACTTTGGTTTCATCTGTCCACAGAATATTTTGCCAGTACTGCTGTGGAACATCCAGGTGCTCTTGTGCAAACTGTAAACTGTAAACTGTTTTGTTTGGACAGCAGTGGCTTCCTCTGTGGTATCCTCCCATGAAATCCATTCTTGTTTAGTGTTTTACGTATTGTAGATTCGCTAACAGGGATGTTAGCATTTGCCAGTGACTTTTGTAAGTCTTTAGCTGACACTCTAGGATTCTTCTTCACCTTATTGAGCAGTCTGCGCTGTGCTCTTGCAGTCATCTTTACAGGACGGCCACTCCTTGGGAGAGTAGCAGCAGTTCTGAACTTTCTCCATTTATAGACAATTTGTCTTACCACGGACTAATGAACAGCAAGGCTTTTGGAGATACTTTTATAACCCTTTCCAGCTTTATGCAAGTCAACAATTCTTAATCGTAGGTCTTCTGAGAGCTCTTTTGTGCGAGGCATCATTCACATCAGGCAATGCTTCTTGTGAAAAGCAAACCCAGAACTGGTGTGTGTTTTTTATAGGGCAGGGCAGCTGTAACCAACACCTCCAATCTCATCTCATTGATTGGACTCCAGTTGGCTGACATCTCACTCCTATTAGCTCTTGGAGATGTCATTAGTTTAGGGGTTCACATACTTTTTCCACCTGCACTGTGAATGTTTACATGGTGTGTTCAATAAAAACATGGCAACATTTCATTCTTTGTGTGTTATAAGTTTAAGCAAACTGTGATTGTCTATTGTTGTGGCTTAGATGATGATCAGATCACATTTTATGACCAATTTGTGCAGAAATCCATATCATTCCAAAGGCTTCACATACTTTTTCTTTCAACTGTATATACAGCCCTATTCCCTATTCTCAGTGTGTTTCCCTAAGTGTGTGTTGTTGTATTTTTCATTTTAAGTCTATTGAATAAATGTTTCAATAAAGTATTACTTACATGTTCTAATTTTTCATTTTGCAGGCAATCCCTTCTGGTTTTCCCCTAGAGGGATACACTTATTGTAAATATTGGAGAAAAAGAGAGGGCAGGCCGACGCTTCCTATAGGCGACTAAAGCAGTCGCCTAGCATGCGTCTTAGAAGGGAGCGCCCTTCCGCCCGAATGATTACCTATATTCCTATAGCATTCGTATGCTGGCAGCCGAAAGCCGCTAGCATTTACCTGGTTGTTTCACGAACAGCAACTTTACCGGCTGTTCGTGAAACAAATTAAGTACTGAACCCAAGCCCACACATTGAGGGTCATGTGGCACCAATTAACAGATTACAACATTGTTGCAATCGGTAGTTAAGTGCTTTCCTGGGTGGCCGTCATTCGACTACCGACCACGCGGCGGTCGGCCATCTTGGATCCTTTGTCTCCCCAGCGGTGTTTTGTCGTCGAGTGCCTGGAACTGAAAACGGCTACTCAACGGCACGAACACCACTGTACTTCCAGGCCGTTCAGGAGCTTTGGTCTTCCCCTATTGTGGTTCCCCATCGGTGTTCGGTACTTTCAGACGACTTTAGTAATAAAGTGTATTTTGTGCAGCGTTCGGTTGTTATAGCTGGGATCTGAGCGATACTCTCACGAAATGTGCACTCAGACCCCAGCTATCTACCGAACATCCTTCCGTGCAAATAAAGTGAATATTATGGAAGTTATAGATTTTCATATGAATTGCCGCTTCTGCTGCACGGAGGGATAATCCACTTAACGGTGTATTTCAGTGGGAGTGTCCCTCTCACGCAGCAGTGCCTGATGGGAGAAATGCTCCAAATGTTAAGTCCCCCATGTAGTCCCCTACTGTATTACCCCTGCTATGTCAGTAAGGAAACCCTTGCTTGGAATACTGGAAGCTGTGAATAAAGACCTCAGTTGACTCCCAGAACTGTGTTTCGTCCGGTTACTGGGGGATTTTGGATATTGCCTTACTTTTCAGCGCTTGACTGTGGATTACCTATTGTACCAGCGGAGATCGTGGATTTTACTATTGCAGCTCCGCTACATAAATATAATAATAAAAACAAAGAACTACCCCCTTCTCAGCCCAGGCAAGAATTAGTCCCTATCCTACCCCACATTCTCTCACACTACACACACACACAGAAACACCCAATGCATCCCTATACACACACACAGAAACACACCATGCTTCCCTTACACACAGAAACACACAACTCATCCATTACACACACATACACACACACAATGCATCCCTAACACACACGTACAAACACAATGCATCCTTTGCACACATACATAGAAACACACTATGCATCCCTTACACACACACTGCATCCCTTGCACACACACTGCTTTCTATCCCTTACACACAAACACACTGCATCCCTTATACACACACTTCATTCCCTAAACAAACCGTTATCCCTATACAGGGTCGGACTGACCCACCGGGATACCGGGAAATTTCCTAGTGGGCCGTCGGCACCTGGGGCTGACGAGACATCTGGGTGACCTGCGCCCGAGGGGGGAGCTGGCTGTTCTGTCTCTGCTCCCCCGCCCTTGCGTGCTACCTAAGACTGGGGCCAGAATATGACATTGGTCTCATTAAGCTGCGCTCTGGGGAGCAGAGACAGAACAGCCAGCTGCCCCTGCGGCCGCCAGCACACCAATCTGTCTGACCACAGGTAGCAACAATGGGAGTGTATGTGTGTGTGTCTGTGTAATGATGTGTGTGTCTGTCTGTCATGGCGTGTGTGTGTGTGTCTGTCTCATGGTGTGTGTCTGTCTGTCATGGTGTGTGTCTGTGTCATGGTGTGTGTGTATGTGTGTCTGTGTCATGGTGTGTGTGTCTGTGTCATGTTGTGTGTGTATGTGTCATGTTGTGTGTGTGTCTGTCTGTGTCATGGTGTGTGTGTGTCTGTGTCATGGTCTGTGTGTGTCTGTGTCATGGTCTGTGTGTGTCTCTGTCATGGTCTGTGTGTGTCTCTGTCATGGTCTGTGTGTGTCTGTGTCATGGTGTGTGTGTCTGTGTCATGGTGTGTGTGTCTGTCTGTCATGGTGTGTGTGTCTGTCTGTCATGTTGTGTGTGTCTGTGTCATGGTGTGTCTGTGTCTGTCTGTGTCATGGTGTGTCTGTCTGTCATGGTGTGTGTGTGTCGGTCTGTGTCATGGTCTGTGTCATGGTGTGTCTGTCATGGTATGTGTGTGTATGTCTGTCATAGTATGTGTGTGTCATGGTGTGTTTGTGTCTGTCATAGTATGTGTGTGTCATGGTGTGTTTGTGTCTGTCATGGTATGTGTGTGTGTCTGTCGTGGGGTGTGTGTGTGTGTGTCTGTCGTGGGGGGATGGGTCTGTGCGTGTTTTTAAAAATAGTGTTTTTACTCAGTTTTTTTCCAACATCGTGCTGGTCTCTGTCTGTGTCATGGTGTGTGTGTGTGTGTGTGTGTCTGTCTGTGTCATGGTGTGTCTGTCTGTCTCATGGTGAATGTGTGTCTGTCTGTGTCATGGTGTGTGTCTGTCTGTTTCATGGTCTGTGTCATGGTGTGTCTGTCATAGTATGTGTGTGTCATGGTGTGTTTGTGTCTGTCATGGTATATGTGTGTCTGTTATGGTATATGTGTGTGTCTGTCGTGGGGTGTGTGTGTGTATGTGTGTGTGTGTTTAAAAATAGTGTTTTTACTCACTTTTTTTTTCCAACATCGTGCTGGTCTCTCCTCAACTGGCCCTGCCTCTATGGCTGAGAAAATCAAGCTTGATGATCTCAGCCAATCCGCACTGACACAGGAAGCACCTTTAGTGACCGTCTGAGTGTCTGTCACTAGAGGTGTCACTAGGAAGCAATGTAAACAAGGCGGCAAAAGTTCTTGCACCGGCCCTGAGAGAGGGCTAACGACGGTTTAGGTTTTGCCTGGATTGGTCAATTTGCCCTTTCAGGAGCTTTCGCTAGCTAAATTGTGAATGTTTTATTCTTCCAAAATTATTGTAAAAAACATAATCAGTGGAAAGACAGATTATTTTGATGCTTTACAAAAAAAGCTGAAAATAAGTCATGGATAAATGTCGCGTAAAATATATTCCAGTTTGATTTTCAATGTGTGTCAGTTAGATGCAGAATAAATTAAATACATTGTTTCTTCAATAATCAGAAGTACACGGCACAATGTGGACACCCACAGGTTTATTGTCTAATGATGTAAACTAAGCAATCAAAGTGAATTCCACTTTTTAGGTCAATAGCCAAATTAAGAACAGTTGACTTTTTTTCCACATGAATTAATAAAAAGAGACTATTATTTCCCCAAATACCCTCACAGCTGTTAATTACATACCCACTAACTGGGATAGTGACACTTCGAGCTGGTGCGGTGCCAGACTAAATGCCCTAAATGTTATTAATCATTATTAGGAATATGTCTTTATAGCAGTAATACCTCAAAATAAGCGGACAGTCCCATATATAAGGAATAAACTATACACACATATTCATATTAATGAGTGAAATAAATTGGCGATGTTGAGGCTAAATTCAAATTACATGTGCGATACAGAGTTTAGCCACAAGATGCCGCCAAAGAATTACTTTTAAATCTTTTTAGACCACAAACCTCTATAAACAGAATATATCGCTAGCAAACAAGAAATATATTGAATCAGATACCCCTGCATTGAGAGTTTTACTTCTAAGTATTCTCCCCAGGAAAAATAGTTATAACAAAAAAAAATAGATAAAAAAAATAACTTATAATAATAATAATAATAATAATAATAATAATAATAATAATAATAACAAATAAGTTGGAGGCACCTGATATTAACACAGTGTCTGCCACCATTGTTAGGGCCATAACGGAGCTAGGAGCAGCCAGCCTGGGGGCAAGTCACCTTTCCCCCTCACAGGAATAGATTGACAGTAGTTTGATCCAGAGGGACAATCTACGTCCTGGAACCCTTTATTAAATAACAATTTAGTTAATAAACTCTATAGTTGTTCACAATTACCAGTTCAATGAAAAGTAACACCTGTATTTGCTGTCACATATATAGTGTGAAGGCATGTGCATGAATGTCATTATGAGAGTGAGTGCCTGTGCTTATTCAAGTGTCTAGTCTAGTGATAGTATCTGGAGTTCGCAAAGGCAAGCAAGTTTATTTTGAATAGTGCAAACTGGTGAAAGCATGTGTGAATGTAAGTGTGTGTTTGTGTCAGGGTTTGTGAGTGCAGAGTTGTGTCTGTGGGAAATGTCAGGACGCAAAGATGCCTTTTCATGTAGTGTCTGTGTGTATACGCAGGAGTTTATTGTAAGATGAAAAGAAGAGGACACATGCTTCACACACAATACACGCTAAGCAAGTAAAGTGCTCCTTTACATATCCATTGTAATTTAAATATCAGCGCTATCTTACTGAATCTCTATCTTATTCACTAAAGTCACAATTTTCAGGAATTCAAAGTGAATTTCAAATTTAAGGCCAAAATAGATAAACTGGGAAATATTCTTAATGTCAAACTGTTTTTGTTTGGCTGTTCAGGAAATTTGGCAAGTTATCTGTCGCGCATCAATTTACTATTTAATGTAAACAATCCAGTGTTCCTAGCAAACACCCAATGTACATATCACATTATGGATAATTAATGACACATTGCGGCTCATGTATTGATATGTATTATTAGAAATCATTTAGAAACGCGATACAATTGATTTTTTTTTTTTTTTTTCTCTACAACAGTTACGTGTGTAATGACACAATTATATAAGTAGTTACTTAGTATGTAGTTAACACTACTGTGGAAGGATTCCCACGGGTATATTCGGTTTCACAGGGATAAAATGACACAATACAATATAATAGAGGGACACATTGATAAAACGACATAACACATTATAGTATAGCGATATACTTTTTATGAAATATGATATGTGTGAATATCTTCACGAGGTTAATAAACATTTTTGGCTAATCACGAATAGTATATATGCTATATAATAGCCTCAATAGTAGAATAATAGCTTTAACAATAGAATAATTTAAGAAAGTGGTCACGATGTAGATTTCGGGGACACACAATGTACAAATTATGATATAAGCTTTGTTTGACAAGTGTTTTTTTTTTTTTTTTTTTTTTTTTTTTTTTCTCCTCATCTATATATTAATTATAGTTGACTTTGTTAGGACAGCTCTCTGGGCCTAGTGGCCGGCTTGCCCCTCTTGGTGTAGTGATACTACACTGTTTCCGTTGATCTCTATCACTACCAGAGATCTACGGTTAATTTTTTTTTTTTTTTTTTTTTTTCTTTCCTTTTTTCTTTTTTTCCTCGTTTTCTCTAGCCATTGGCTGGATGAAGATGATGGATCTGTTCCGATCCAATTTTAACTTGTTCGTGTTTGGTGTAGTCTGGTGTCTTGTCGTGTTGTTTTTTTTTTATGTGTCTGTTTTTTCCTTTTATAGAGCATATGAATTTTTTGTTAAATCCAGGACAACAAAAGACAGTAAAATTCCTGTATATGGATACTGGGGGTTTAAATATAAGTATATTCGAATAACTTATTGACAAACAGAAATGTTAAAATTTCTATCGTTAAATGTCCAAGGTTTAAATACCAATAAAAAAAGGAGCAGATTATATGATACTCTTGGGGAACACAACATCCAAGTGGCATTCTTACAGGAAACACATTGGTTGCAGGGTCTTAAGCAAAGATGGGGTGGGGACAAATTTAATAATATAGTTCATGCTTCCTTAAGAGACAAGAAAAAAAGAGGAGTTGCAGTTGTTTTCAACAGTAATATAGATCTGCAAATTGAATATATCGAATTGGACCCAGAAGCTAGATATATAATTATCGTTTGTGTAATGGATAAATTGCCCTATACTTTAGTAAATGTTTATCTACCGAATGTTGACCCTATGACAAAGTTTCTATCTATAATGGATAGAGTTGATAAAGTATCTAAGGGATATCTAATTATAGCTGGCGATTTTAATTGTGTGGCGAACCCTAAAATGGATAAGACATATACCCCGACTACTTCAATTGATAAAAGAATGGTCAAACAGTCTAAAAAATTTAATAACATCTGTAAACAATATAATTTACATGATATTTGGAGACTATTACATCCACTGGAAAAAGACTACTCCCAC
Organism: Pelobates fuscus; assembly: GCF_036172605.1. Taxonomy (NCBI): domain Eukaryota; kingdom Metazoa; phylum Chordata; class Amphibia; order Anura; family Pelobatidae; genus Pelobates; species Pelobates fuscus. Next base: position 11,571,885 of record NC_086318.1, on the reverse strand, counting down.
CAATCGTGTGCGCATGGTTCATACTCACGTATTGATCTATGTCTATTAGACGCAAATTCGATACCCTTATGTAATTCAATCGAAATTAAAGAGAGTCTATGGTCTGATCATAGTCTCATTCTAATAGATTTTGGCAAGAGATGTTCTAGGGTGCGTACTACTTGGAGACTGAATGATGCTCTTATCAATGATACGAAAAATAAGGAAGAATTAATCCAATTATTAAAATTCTTTTGGTTAGAAAACAGCTCCTCTGATACATCGCCGGCAAATAATTGGTGTACACACAAATCAGTTATGCGAGGCTATCTAATTAAATTAGCCCATATAACGAGGTCTATGAAGGGTAAGACCCTATCTGATCTGTATATCGAGTTCTATAACTTGTCTAAGTTAAATAAACAAAATCCATCTGTAGAAATGAAAACTAAAATAAATGATGTACAAAAACTAATTAATTTAAAAGTGGAAGAAAAAATTAAATTAAATATTTACAAACTAAGATTAAAAAACTATGGTACAGGTAATAGAGCTAATAAAAATTTGTCAAAAAGACTACAAAATTATCACGCGAAAAATCGAGTAGAACAACTGATAGATGGCCAAAAGGTCTATTCAACACCCGCTGCAATAGGGGAGAGATTCAATCAATTTTATGAAGATCTATATAACCTCAAAATGTCCCCTAATCTAATGGATATTCAAAACTATTTAGCGGACACTCAGATCCCAAAAGTTTCAGCGCATGATCTATTAATTTTAAACAGGATTATTTCGGCCGATGAAGTTAAATTCCAAATAAATAGACTTCCTATTAATAAAACACCAGGCCCTGACGGTTTTACGAATTTATATTATAAACAGATGCAGTCCTTATTAATCAATCCTTTAACAGACATGTTTAATCAAATAGCTCTAAACAAATTTTTTCCAACTGAATTACTACAGGCTAATATTATTCCGATATTGAAACCTGATAAAATTAGTAACAACCCTAGTAATTATAGACCTATAGCTTTGATTAATGTGGATATGAAGATCTATGCGGCCATAATTGCTGACAGAATAAAGACTATTATTGCGACATTGATCCATCCAGATCAGATAGGGTTTGTCCCGGGTAGGCAGGCATCAAACAATACTAGAAGAATAATTGACACTCTAGACTGGGCCAACAGATATCGGATTCCCTTCCTGGCCCTGTCATTAGATGCCGAAAAAGCATTTGACAGGGTCGGGTGGGGTTATCTTAGCGAACTTCTTATTGCATTTGGGTTCACTGGATGGATACACGACGCCATTATGGCTTTGTATTCCTCCCCCACTGCGAGAACGGTAGGACCAAATATCACAGCAGGGTGGTTTGCACTTAAAAACGGTACACGACAAGGATGTCCTCTTTCCCCCCTGCTGTATATCTTGTCTATTGAGCCCTTGGCAATCAATATTAGGAATAATCCTTTGATCCAAGGTGTCCATACGAATTCGATGGACGCTAAAATATCATTTTACGCGGACGATGCGTTACTCACTCTTACATCCCCAGAGTCTTCTCTAAAATTTTTAATGATCGAAATTAATAAATATTCTACAATTTCGAACTTTAAGCTAAATATAACCAAATCCACAGTAATGTATGTGAATATGAACAATGACCTGGTAAACACTTTAGCCCACGCCTATAAATTTGTATGGACAGACTTGGAATTAAATTATCTAGGACTATATATAACTGCCAAAGTGACAGCTATAATGGAGAGGAATATAATGTTCCTTATGAAAAATATGAATCTCAAACTAAAAAGATGGAAAAATTTAGAAACTTCCTGGCAAGGCAAAATAAATATTATTAATGCGTATATATTGCCTAAATGGCTATACTTATTTTCTATGATTCCACTCAAAGTCCCTGGGCCCTGGCTGGCTATGATTCAATCCAGTTTCAATAATTTTATATGGAATAATAAAAAACCTAGAATTGCTCAAAAGATATTAACTAGAAAACTGTCTAACGGAGGTTTAAACTTTCCTAGTATTACCTACAGTTATCATGCTAATATCATTAGACATATCTACCTCCTTCAGGACCCTGAGCAGGTCTTAGAACCATGGTATAATATTGAATCTGAAATGGTCCAAACAGACAGACTGCAACACTCGATGTGGATAGTTACAAAGAACTCTCTAATGAATTTGTTTAAGAACTCAACGATACTATTCCAAATTCTAGAAGAGTGGTTATTAATTAAGAAAAAACTAGCCCTAGGAAATAGGATACCCAAATCATGCACAATAGACATACTGCAAATTCTTATAGAAGATCTCTCTTTAAAGAATTGGGCTAACGCTGATAGAATAAAGTTTTCACAAATTATGCAAGGAGATAATATTTTGCCATTTCAGAGCATTAGTGATATTTTCCACATTCCACGCAGGGAAATTTTTACTTATCTACGGATAAAAAACTATATTCATAAAAATGTGCTCAAATCGCCTTCTATCTATGCGAAAAAGTTGGAAGTTATATTTAAGTCTCAACCCATTAAAAAAAGCATGGCTGTCGCCTTATCAATGCTGGAACTTCTTAAAGAGTCCCCATATAGTTTGATTAAGAAGTGGGAACAAGATTTAGAACTACAAATTTCTTTAGACGATTGGAATTCCTCTTTAACTCGGGTGAATAAATATATCCATTGTCTGAACCTGTCGGAATGCCACTTCAAAGTTCTCTATAGATGGTATTATACACCTGCTAGACTAGCTAAAATGTTTCACTCTTCTGATCCAACTTGTTGGAGATGTGGTAGCCATTTAGGTACGTACATACATATCTGGTGGACATGTCCAGCTGTTAAGTCTATTTGGTCTTGGGCGTTTAATATTTTTTCATTAATGACTACAAACAGAATTCCGGAGAATGCTGCTTCGGCTATTTTACATCTGAATATGTCTTTAGATTCACAAAGAGATTTCTGTTTTGCCATTCATTCTTTGATTGCGGTTAAAATCATTATCGCAAGACACTGGAAAGTATCTAAGTCGTTTGACAAACGACTATTGATAGACCAAATTAGATTCCAATTATCAATGGAATATGAGTTGATCAATAATGCGACTTTTACTTCTAAGAAAAAGAGATGGTATTGTGAATGGTTAGACAAATATAGTATATTATTTGGATAGTTCTCCTATGGTTAAATTAGATATCTGCATAGACAGAGAAAGAAGGGATGAAATTAAAACAGAAGCCAATAACCTCAGTCCATGGAAAGGGAGTTGTTTGAAAAGATGCTCTAAGGAAAAAATTTTTTTTTTTTTTTTTTTGTTTTTTTTTTTTTTTTTTTTTTTTTTTGTCGTGGTTAATCTACGTTAGTATGCTGCCATGCGGGTCTTTAATTGAATATGCGATCACTGTGTTTGATTATGTACCATCTATCACTTATGTATTTGTTTGATACTTGTGCACACTTGTTGATCTGTATTAGTTTCAGCATACTTGTTGTCTATGTCAAATAATAATGAAAAACTTTTTCAATAAAGACATAATTAAAAAAAAAAAAAATAGAAACGCGATACAATGAATGCAATGTACAACACTCAGGCTGTAATACAGAAATCAGTTAATGGATTTTTTTACTCACCTGAAATTGCATGGCGAATTCTAAATTGACCTGCGAGATCTCTGTATGGCTCTGCCAGTCGCAGTGTTTACAGCAATGGATGGAGTACTTAACGCAGATTAACTCTCAGGAAGATCAAATCGTCTATTCGTGATGTATCTCTGTATCAGTCAGAAACTCTGTCACAGCTACAATGAAAACTGGGAGCTTGTAGCTTTATAAACCTTAGAAGGAATCATGATAGCAATGAATTAACCAATCAGAAATAGGCATACAATGTGTGGTTTACTTTGTATATTCGTTCTAAGATTGTTTATCTTATTATACTTACTGTTTATGATATGATTGTAATCACTGTGCATTGTATAAAACGTGTTATCAGTATGATCTAGATAGAATTTGTAGGTAATTCTAAAGAACTGAATTATAACACATTTTAGAAAAAAAGGAACAAAGATTTCGAAAGAACTCAGATGTATTATAGGTGATAAAGCTCTGACCTTTTACCAGATTACAATATTTTTCTACCAGATTAACAGTATTTTTCATTATTTGAAATACTTGAATCTTCTCGGCTCGAATGCCTAATTTAGCTCTTTACAGAGACCGTCACATTATACTGAATGCTATTTAACCATTTTGAACGACCCTAGAAAGTATCATAGGAGGATTGTATAAAAGTGAATGTGATATCTGCTGGAACTATCTATCCCATGTCCTGCTACCCACTGGTACAGACCTCTTCCAAGCAATTCTGGTTTTACAGATCTACCCAATTTATCATAAACAACATGACAGGTTAGCAATAGGCTCTCTTTTCTCAAGGCTATACAAATTTTATGTTGTTTTTTGTCATAAGATAATGTATAGGGAGCTAGTATAATTTCCATGTGCGATACATACTATATTGTAGTTGTAAACTGCCTTGAATTTGCCAGGTAATCCCATGCTTTGGTCTCCTGTCCCAGCGAAAGATCAATCCCGGGCTCGTATTTAAAAGCCGGACTATCACGCCCAATGATAAAGTAACAACTTAAAATCCACACATCAGGTCTATATCCTAGTAAGGTAATAAGCATGCATTCAAACCAATAATATGTGTAAAGTGATACAATGAATACAAATGTAATGAATGCTAAAATGTATCAGTGGATATAACGTAAACTAGAACCCACAGATAGACATAAAGAAACAGTATGAGCTTAATGCTTAGAATACTAAAACTAAGTTGCAACATATCACCAATAAAGATACATAAAAAAGGGCATAAAAAGTTTTGTAAAAAGAAAGCAAAGGCGCAATGTGGAAAAAAAGTACACATAAATCAAATCATGAAACCAAAATAATCCTAAATGATCTGAAGAGGAGATAAAAACATAATGATAATAAGTATAAATAATCTCTAGGGGAAAAGTCAAAAAGGGGATATTTTGGTTAGAATTAATATTAAAATGACTAGTAATCATAAATCATCAATAAAAAAACAGTCTATAAAAATATAAAACATTCAATAAAAAATATATAAAAGATATACACGTAGGAGCTAAATCCTATGGAATCAATCCATAAAAAACAGAATGTCCAAATCAGTGTTCAGGCCATACGGCACTGAAGTTTTAAGTTTAAATATCCATTCCGTTTCTTTCATTGCTAATGATTTTTCTAAGTCACCTCCCGTCCAATGGGGGGTGACTACATCAATACCGATACAAGTAAAATTCTCAAATTTAAAATCTTTACAATTAATACAATGTCTCGGTACGCTGTGTTTAGGATTTTTGTCTATTGATTCCATTAAAGTGCTCTAAAAACCTTACATGAAGTTTACTAATGGTGCGCCCCACATATTGTGTACCACATTTACCTTGTACCATATACACTACATTCTTGCTTTGACAGTTTATAAAGTGCTTAATTTTAAAAACTTCTCCAGCAGTGGTGCTCTTAAAATCTAATGTTTTGTAAGTCTGAAATATGCAAGTGCTGCATCTGCCACATTTGTAAAAAAGCTTAGGTTTTTCTTTTAAAAATCTGTTGCCGGGGATCGTGGAGTCTTTCCTAGTTTTCATTTCCGGCAGAACACTTGGGGACAAAAATTACATTAAGTTCTCAGTTCTTTTGTAAATTACACGTTGTTTTTTAGGTAGAATTTGTTTTAAAAACTCATCTTGAATTAAAGTGGTCCGGTGTTTCCTGATTGCTTTTTCAATTAGGTCGGTCTTATATTTCATTATAAAAACTGTATTAAATTCACCATTCCCTGGTTTAACTTCTCTTTTTTTATTAAAAATATTTTTCCTATTGAAATTTTTTTTCCGGAAGACAGCCACTAGAGGCTGGCTTAACCCCAAATTTAAACATAACAGTTTCTCTGAAACTGCTGTGTTTACATCTGAAGGGTTAAAACCTGAGGGACTTGGCACCCAGACCACTTCATTGAGCTGCAGTGGTCTGGGTGACTATAGTGTCCCTTTAAGAAATACAAAGGACAAGAATACCTTTAGGAAATTAACAGGTTAACAAAAGAGGCTAAGGGGTGGAAGAAGGAGTACGTCTTTAGAACTGCTATAGGATTGGAAATTTGCAGGACACAAAGCAAATAGACTGTACATACTTTGGTTGCTGTTTTTCTTTGTTTTGTTTATTTGTTTTTTCTCCTCATCTCATATCTAAAAAATAAAAACACTAAAAAGGAAATGGAGAACAAAAATTAACCTTTGGAGAAACATTTATCTTTCTTTTCACCTCAATCCCAGAAAACAGGGGATCAAAGTAACTCTTTGGACGAAACAACGAAGAGTGGGGAACATGAGAGAGCAGAAAAAGCTGAGACAGCAACTGAGTTCCAAAAGGTGACGGTAGATCTGCTTAACAGTGCTCTGGAAACACAATTTATAAGGATTTAAAATGAAATACAACACTTTTCGGAAAAGTTTAAAAAAGATTTACTTAATATCAACAGCAAAGTAATAGAAAACTCTGAAAAAAGAAAACTAATGGAACAAGGCTTGATACAGAACTAGGCGGGTGGGGGCCCTTAATAAAAATTTAACCCTCCCCCAGGTGACTAGGGGTCCCCTAGTCAACCCCCTCCCAAAAAAAAACCCTACCTACCCACTACACCCTAAAAATAATGAGGGTGGACCATTAACTAAGTACCTGTAAAAGAAAAAAAAAAGAAAACTTACCATTTGATGTCTTATTTTTTCTAAAATCATCTTTTTTCAGCCCCAAAAAAGGGCAAATAAAAATCCAGAATAACCGACACACTTAAAAAAAAATGTAAAAAAATAAAACGAGCGCAAAAAAAGAATCCATCTTCACCCATGCAGGGCTCCGTGCAGACTGAGCTCTGCAGGGCGGGGCAAGGCTTATAAAGCCTTGCCCCGCCCTGGAATTAGGCTCAGAGCACTCTGATTGGTGGGTTTAAGCCATCTAATCAGAGTGTATATACAAGATAGGGTTCTTAGGGATTTCGCTGATGTGCCTAAAATAAAGGACAAAAAAACGTAGTGCAATATTGTCTGGAACCAGTTATAAAACAAGATATTCCATTACACTCACAAATTCCAAATGTTAAAAGCGTGTTAGAGGTGCCTCCCCCCGATGTAGATGGGGGGTAATTAGGAATCCTCCTTCAATGGTGACCGCAGGCTGCCCTGGTTACTAGGATGATCCAATGATCCAGCCACACCAAACAGCTCCCATAAAACGGTTTAATTGATAAATAAAAAATTGACTGAAGGAAATATTTTTTGATTATTTGATTATGTTTTTTAAAGGTTTTCATATTAACAAGTGGGATGCTTAGATAGGGAGCCCCATCTTGTTTTAGAATAATTGAATTTTTCATATATACTAACTGAAAGGACGTTTAATATGTAAATGTATCGATACTGCACATTAACAGGTTTTTTATTCAGATGTATTGGCGATAATTTCCTTTGGCGACCAGAGGGGGAGCCTGTAAGCTGTTATATATCCTTGCCGTTTGGAACGCACGGCCATATTAATTGGAACGCAAGCGGGACACGTGTACCAACATGGAAGTGTTGGTAGAAAATATGACCGAAACGCTCATCAAGCCGGTAACGCTCTACACATGAGAGAGAATCTATGAGCGAATAACGGAGTTCCGAAGAGGAGACGCCCATCTTTTCCACCAATGGACTACAAGGGATTAGCCCTATTTAAAGCAGTTTATTGAAGTGAAATGTTATATTGCTTTTTTATTGTTGCATTTTTATTAATTGGTCTCTGAGGAAGTTCATATATAGAACGAAACGCGTAGGACCTGTGGATTTTTATGCTTTATTTAATTTTATGTTTTCATGCATTTTTTGTAATCCTCCATATTTTATTTATCAATTAAACCATTTTATGGGAGCTGTTTGGTGTGGCTGGAGCACTGGATCATCCTAGTAACGGGGGCAGCCTGCGGTCATTATTGAAGGAGGAATCCCAATTAACCCCCATCTACATCGTGGGGAGGCACCTCTAACACGCTTTTTACATTTGGAATTTGTGAGTGTAATGGAATATCTTGTTTTATAACTGGTTCCAGATAATATTGCACTACGTTTTTTGTCCTTTATTTTAGGCACATCAGCGAAATCCCTAAAAACCCTATCTTGTATATATCTATGTTATATGGTTACTAACTGGTGTTATGGTACTTTTTCAGTAAACCAAAATGTTTAAGTGTCTATCTGTTCCTGTCCAAATTAAAGAGAATTGAATTGCGTATATACGCTGAAGTAATTCAGTCTGACACACGGAGTTCAGGTTAAAATAACTTCGAGGAAATTTATTGGCAAGTGCAGAATCAGCGGGCGCGCAGGCCCTTTTAAGAGACATTTTCGTCATCATTGATTATCAAGATATCAGTGAATAAACATCATTAATTGGATTAATTGTTAAGTGTCTGGGTTAGTGTCCACCTATCAATATAATTAATTGGATCAAAAGCTAAGTGGTTAGTTCCGTGTCCACCCACCAAGAGGTGGTACTTTTCCGGACACGGGTGGGGGACAAGGGGTCTTGAGCGTCATTTTACTCGGTCGGTGATGTCAAATCTCGTGGTTAGGTGCAAGGTCTCTTATGAATAGAACATTTCATTACTACTGTGTTCTCATGGCCTTTAAATTATATTATGTTGCGAGTTAGGGGAAATTCAACAGTTCCTGGGTTAGTCATATCCTTATGGAGAATACTGTCCTTGTCTATTGTATTAGATGTGCTGAGAAATACTGTCATGTAATGTAGTTTTAAAATGAACAAGTCAGGTTAGGAGGACAAAATGGAGGATTGTCACAGTATAAGGTTAAAATGGAGTTAGTGCAATAATTGAATACAAGTACAATAAGGTTTTTTTTAATAATTCTACATCAGTCCCCCCTATGAAATGTTAGATTCTAAGAGATAAAACTTTATTAAGTTAGTACCAGGAAGACGTGTTAACCCAAAGGCACAGAAACCCTGTGGCCGCTAGCTAGGTGTTAATGCAAAGTGCAAGGCTGTCCCTAGTTCTGACCCTGATAGGCTAACTCATCCGTCAGTATGGCTCTCGAACACTTCACACCCATGGGTATCCCATGGCAGCTAATCCACCACTTCTCCAACACGGGGTCTTTACCATTCACTGACAGATGCTGTCCCTAAGTTAGTCCCTTCCTAGAATTCCTGCACTTTATCATCAAAAGGGATGGATTGCAGCGGCAAACAGGGTGAGTTGAGATCCTGGAAATCTTGGTCATAAACATCAAGTAGTGTGAAAGTGGGTGCCGCTTGGTCAATAGTCTTCGTGAGAGCTTTCCTTAGGCAGGGGAAGACACAACAAAAGAGAAGAGCAAAGATAAAAAAAGAAATTAGTATTGCCATACCAATATACATTAAAGCCTTTTTCCAACCTGTCATCCAACTAAACCATCTGTCCCAGGGATCTTTTATCCCAGAATTCCTTTTTAATTCTTCTGAGAGGTCATTTAATTTTGCTATGGCTAATGTAACTTTACCATTAGGACCTGTGTTTTCTGGGATGTAGGTACAACATGTCATGGTGTCGGGCAAAATTTTACATACCCCTCCTTTTTCGGCTAGGATCATATCCAGGGCTATTCTATTTTGGAAGGCCATTTGGGATGTTGCCTGCAACTGTTCAGCTAATCCCTGGAGGGCATCTCTGGTGTAATTAACAAAACGCTGTTGATTGTAATAAATGTAGTTTATCCAATTTAAGTTCTTGTTTGCAGTAACTATGGTAAAAATTGATTCAAATCCTGCAGCAACTTCATCTCTTGCTTTAAATTCATTGGGTACCCCCCTAGGCACCCCAATGGCATCAATGTAAATGTGAGGGTCAAAACTTCCTTTTACTGGGGCTTCACGCTTGGCCTTAGTGTGGCTGGACTCATGGGTGTTGGTGTGTGTGTCAGAAATAATGTGTATAGGCATAATGGCCTTGGCCAATGTACACTCCCCCCACCACTCTGTGTCCATTCTGGATCTTAACTGTAAATCCCCACACAACCAGTAAATATCTCCCAGTGACCTAGTGTGCTGCTGCAGCAAACGTACAGGAACAGTTCTATATGTACTACAATAACCTGCGCGAAAGTTACCCACAAATTTACCAATCCCATCATGTTTGGCATAGCAAGTGTAATTACCTTTATATACAGTAACACCATGAGGAGGTCTTACATTTTTGGCTATAAGAGGATACTCCGTTGTCCATGCTTGACATTGAGACCTGTTGAAATTATATTGGTAGGCAAAAAGACTTAAAATGCAATTTTCTTCATTTACTGGCAGGGTTAAAGGTACAGTGCCCAGATGAGGCCGGGCACCACCACACACATAGCATGCGGTTCGGTTATGTTTGTTGGCATTATATTTCATCCATTCTAACCATAGGTTAACATCATTAAAACCTGTTTCAGCGGCCATAGTATCTTCAAAGGTGGGGTTAGCAATGGCCATCATGTCCTTAAAGGACTGGATGTGTGGTTTTAATGGGTTTGTGACCATATGAGTAGCTCCTCGCCACTCAGGGGAATTACACATATCTTTAAGGTAGAAATGCCCTAATTTAGTATAGTGGCCCTTTTTCCAGTACATTCCCAATACATACTGGTCTGCATCTGTTGGGCTTGGATGTTCAACATTAAGAATTAATTTCATTGGTGTGCCTCCTCCAGGCTTTCTCAGAGTCATTCTTTGAAGGAGGGACCTACCATGATCATCTACTTTAGATAAGGCACTTTTTGGCTTGTAGCCCCAGGAAGGCCCGGCATTCCATCCCGCCGCCCCCCAATGGCCACAATCATGTCCCCATTGTTTGTCAACTACACAAACATATGGATCTTTTGCATGAGGGATATCTCTATAGATATTCTGGATCTGTGTTGTAGTGAATGGGCATTCTACGATGTCACAATAATCAAAGGTATAGGTAGCCACACGGGTACATGATGAATTATACCAGAAGGTGTACCCACTAGCATCTTTAGTGATGGCTACTTGCTGGGCCTTAATTAAACTAATTAAGGAGACAATGTACCAGAGGTACATGGTTGTGCGGTATCTGCTTCCTCTGGGGCAGGAGACTTCTTGCAGTGGGAAGCGTGGATCCAATGTGGCCTGCCGGCCAATTTGACGGAAGTTGCGGTGATCAGGAGAACTTGGAATGGCCCGTCAAATCTTGGTTCCAGGGAGCTTTTCCGCACGAACTTCTTAACCAGAACCCAATCTCCGGGAAGCAGGTTATGGGTACCTGTGTTCAGATCAGGATCTGGAATTGAAGAGAAAACTTGGGCATGTATTTTGTTCAAGGCACTTGCAAGTTCAGTTACATAGTCTATTAAAACATCTGATTGAAGCTGTAACTGCTGTGGATAATAACAACCTAGCCTGGGTGCTGTCCCAAATAGAATTTCATATGGGGATAACGAGTGTTTCCCTCTAGGTGTGTGCCTAACGCTGAACAAAGCTATTGACAGACTTTCTGGCCAGGGCATTTTTGTTTCTTGTGACATTTTTAACATTCTGGCTTTTAGAGTGCCATTCATGCGCTCTACTTTACCACTACTTTGTGGGTGGTAAGTGGTGTGGAAGGCTAGGGTCACTCCCAGAGCAGTCCAAATTTCTTTAGTCACTGTCGCTGTAAAGGCTGGGCCTTGATCACTTTCAATGACTTCTGGAAGTCCAAATCTACATACAATGTCTGTAAGTAGGCGTCTTGCGGTTGTTTTTGCAGTGATATTGGCTACAGGGTAGGCTTCTGGCCAGCCTGAGAACATATCCACCATTACTAGTGCATATTCATGAGACCCACTCTTGGGCATTTGGATATGATCAATTTGAATTCTCTGGAATGGGTACATGGGTTTTGCTAGGTGCTTTGCAGGCACCTTGATTGGTCTTCCTGGATTACATTTTGCACAAATGACACAGGCCCTGCAGAAGCTGTTGATCAGGGTTGTGATTCCAGGTGCTTCATAATATTTTTGAATGAGGGCGGCCATTAGGTCTTTTGACAGATGTGCAGGCCCATGGGCCCATTGGACAACTGCTGGGTATAAGCTTCTTGGAAGGCAAAATTTAGAATTGTTGTAGTAAATTCCGTCCTTTAGGACAGCTCCTTTCTTCTTCCATTTCTGGATTTCTTCAGGGGTAATTGCAGCTTGTTGTTCTCGCAAAATTCTTAGGTCAGTAGGAAGAGTTTGCAAGGTAAAGATAGGAACTTCTTCTTCTTGACCGGACACTTCTTCATCCACTTCCTGCAAATCTCTGGCCGCTTGCTTAGCAGCCTGGTCAGCTAAATGGTTGCCCTTTGCTTCATCTGAATCCAATTTCCCATGTGCCTTTACTTTCAAAACGGCCACTTCTTCAGGGAGTAGGAGGGCATCCATTAGTTCCTTGATTGCAGAGCTGTGTTTGACTGGTGTACCGGCAGTGGTAAGAAATCCTCTTGTCTTCCAAATGAGGCCGAAGTCATGTGCCACACCCAGAGCATATCTTGAATCTGTATAGATGTTGGCACGCTTTCCCTTGGAAATCTTGCATGCTGAAGTCAGGGCTTGCAATTCAGCTTCTTGCGCAGACATTGCTGGCGGTAGAGGTGATGACTTGAGAACTTCCCCTGTTGTGGTTACGGCATATCCTGTATGGTATTTTCCTTCTTCATCAGCATACCTTGAACCGTCCACAAACAGAGTAAAATCCGGATCCGGTAATGGATTCTCATGCACAGTTGGTAAGTGTACTGTTTCCATTTTCATCTGTTCGAAACAGTCATGAGGAGTTTCTGGGTCATAGTCATTTGTTATAACTAGGTCTTTAAATTCTTTTTCTAGGAAGTGGCGTGGCCATGCTTCCAGAAGGTCAGTTGTTGGGTATTTGACAATACCATTTTCCTGTAGCTGTTCTTCATCCATGGTGGCCCATAACTTTGCCATGGGCCCAAGATCATTCCATGACTTTGTCTTCAATTTGGTAACAGGAATATGTGGGATAGCAGTATCCCAATGGCGGTAAAGGTAGTTAAGTTGTTGAGGTAATTGGACCAAGACCATGCTATTGCCTTCAGAGTCACAATAGAAATCTTGAGCAGTGAGCTTAACATCAGTCCAATGGTAGAGCTCATCTTCATAGCAAGGCTCGGGAGTAATGTCTGGTTTGTACCACATGGTACAGAAGGCGTAATCTGGGCCTTCACAGAGAGGCTTTTCATCTTCATAAAATGTCAAATGTGGATGCATGACTTTCTTGATACATCCACAAAGCAGGTAAATGTAGGTTTCATCTGTGATAAATCCATAATAGATACCCCCCTCAGGGAGTGGAAGAAGAGTGGATGGGTTAAGAACTTGACATCTTTGGATGGAAATGTTGTCAGGTAGAAGAAGATGGCACTGCAGGCGTAGGTGTCTGGCTGGAGACACGTGCTTGAGCTGGACTTGGTTGATGATGGCAGAAATGTCATGAGGGGCCAAAACAACCAGGGGGTGGCCAAGGACCAGGTCTGAGGTTCTTTCTATGAGCTCTCTTGCAGCAAAAACAGCCCTGAGACAGGAAGGGGTCCCTCTGGCCACAATGTCCAGTTGACATGAGAAATATCCAATAGGCCTCTGGCGGCCTCTTAAGTCATTAGTTTGGGTGAGAACTCCTGTTGCGTGGCCTTGTCTTTCAGAGACAAATAATTTGAAAGGTTTGGAGTAATCAGGTAGGCCCAAGGCAGGAGCAGAAGCAATGGCACGCTTAAGAGATTTGAAATTGTCCAGAGCTTCGTTGGTCAGGCCGAATGGATCTGACTTGAGTGCATCGTAGAGAGGTTGCATAAGCAGAGAGGCCTCTGGGATCCATGCTCTGCAGTAGGAAATGAGGCCTAAGAAGGCATGAAGAGATTTTGAAGTCCTTGGGGGTTGAATGTCCAGAATTGTTCTGACTCGGTCCCGAGTGAGATGTCTGGTACCTTGAGATAGGCAATGTCCAAGGAAAATTACAGAAGGTTGACAGAATTGCAGCTTGAGAAGTGAAGCTTTGCATCCTTGTTCTGCCAAATAGCAAAGCAGACTGATTGAACATTTTTCAGTAGTGGGTATATCATCTCCACAGAGCAACAAATCATCTACATACTGGAGTAAAACAACTTCTGGATGTTCAGCTTGCCATGGGTCAAGAATAGTACACATGGCTTTGGCAAATTGACTTGGAGAATTTTGTGCCCCTTGGGGCATGACAGTCCATGTATATTGTTGCATTTCATGGGTGAAAGCGAACAGGTATTGACAGGATGGATCCAGTGGAACACTGAAAAAGGCATTAGCTAGATCAATGACTGTGAAGTATTTTGCAGAAGGTGGGACGCCAGAGAGCAGGGTATGGGGGTTTGGTACAAGAGGAGTGTCCAGGACAGTGGCTTCATTGACTGCACGGAGATCCTGAACCATCCTGTACTTTACTGGCTCACCTTTTAGAGTCTTTTTCTTCACAGGAAATAATGGAGTATTACATTCTGATTTACACTCCACTAAAGCACCCTTTTCCAGGAGCGCTTTGATGTGAATAGAAATGGCTGCAGCCTGTGCTGGTTTTAGAGGATATTGTGGTTTCCTTGGTAACTTAGCTCCTGGGATAAGCTTAACCACCACAGGTGGGACATTTAGATGACCTATATCCTCTGGGCCTGAGGACCATAACTTAGCAGGCACCTGAGTTTTTAACTCATCTGGGAAATTGGACCTAGGTTCTGCTGCTTGCTCATTGGATATATCTAATTGCAGCATCAAAGGTATGGAGCACAGGGCTGAAGTGTCAGAAACAGATAGAGGTGTAGACATCTCTACCTGTCCATCTGGAGTGAAGGTTATAGACGCCTGTAGGCGTGAAAGGACATCAGCGCCTAACAGGTTAATTGGGCATGTGGAGGAAACTACAAAACGAGCAAGTAAGCTTGTGCCAACCCGCAGAGGGGTTGTTAGAGGACTGTGTCTCGGTTGGCCATCCACTCCAACACAGGAGACATCAATACTTGACAAGAAAGATGGGTCTGGCAGGTCTTGTTCTCTGAGAACACTTCGGGCTGCGCCTGTGTCAATAAGAAATGTGGTAGGTTGGCCTTCAATGGGTAAAGTTACTGTGGCAAGTGGCCCCCCTCCCTTATCCCCTGTAAACACTGCCATGACAGGGGTTAATGACACAGGTTTGCCAATTTCCTAATCATCATCTGGTTCCTCAACAATTGGAACCGTTTTCATGGTCTTAGGGGCCGGGGCAGGCTTGGGAAAATTTTTGGGCTCCCCTGTAGGAAACTTTTTGGGCTCCCCCGGTTCCCTTTTGGGTTCTGGACAGTCACTTCTGTAGTGTCCCTTAGCCCCACAATTAAAACATGATACGTCCTCTAACTTGACACCCTTGGTGCCAGGGGCGATGGGGGTGGCACGGGCCACCATGAGAGGAGCTGAATTGGGCCTTCTGGGGGTTTGGGCAGATTCCAAACCTCTAGCAACTAGGAGTAACGTATCTAGGGGAACAACCTTGTATTCAGGGCGTGCAGCAATGATTCCCTTGCGTATGGAATCTTTAACACCTTGGACAAACGCACCTGATAGCATTTGTGAATGAATTTTGTCAGTGAGATCAAATCCCAAATCTGTAAACATTTGATATAATCTTGCATGAAACCTTTCCACTGATTCTCCTTTGTCTTGCACAACATCAGTAAGGCCAGCAGCTTGGTCTGCAAGTTTATCCTTAGCCCAATCTCTCAATTGATTGCAAAAGGTTACTCCGGAGGGATAATCAACATCACTTGTAAGCAGATCTGTACTGAGGTGGCGGGCCATGCTGGGCCAATATGCATCCCCTGCTTTAATAGCACAAATGCTCAGTAGGTCACGCCAGGCGGCGGAATAAGTCTTTTGTATCTGAACTATCCCTCGGTAAAAAGGCATAGGCTGTTTCTCTGGGTCAGGGAGAGATTTCATTAAAGCACTAGCTTGTGTGGGGTTAAAAGCGACATATTTAGGAGGGGCCTGTTCTCCCCGACCCTGATGGCCGAAGGGATCTTCAATAGAACGGTGGGCTCTCGCAGCCTCCATTGAAACCTGGGACAGCCTGTCATCCTCTCCCTCATCTAGCTCTATTATCTGGGACCTTCTGCGTGAGGGGATCACCTGAGGAGACAGGGCCGGGGGATAGGAGGGAGCTCCGGAGGCGGGAGTTGCCATTGGGTCATAATCTTGGGACCGGTAATCACCGGGAAGCACCGGCATCAGGGGTGCTGAATGGCTGGGGGCCGCCATATTGGAGGCGGGGAAGGAAGTTGCATTGGGGTTAAGGGAAGATGTGGCGGCCATGTTGGATGTGGGCACATCCGGGGCAGACTGAACCGGACTGGGCATGACCGGAACCTGGGGAGTGGCTTGGGGAAAGGGGTATGGCCAGTGAGGATAGGGGTATGGGAAGGGGTATGGCCAGGCCATTTGGGTGGGAGTTGGGGCGGAACCTGGAGTGGGCAGTGAGGTTGGGGAGGGATTAGCAGAGGGGGTGGGAACCTGGGCTGTGGTCGGGGCGGGCGAGGGAGAGGGTGGAGAAGAGTCAGTAGAGGCGGGTGAAGAAGGAGGAGCCGGAGTGGGATCAGCAAGATTGACAGTGGCAGGAGAGGAGGGGTTAGTGAACTGGGCAGATGCAGATGGGAGGGTAGGATTATCTATGGAGACAAAGTGTGAGGAAGGAATGGCAGATGAGATGTTAGCATTAGACTCAGAGGGTGGCTTGGGGATGGATGAGGATGATGGGAATGTTAGGGAAGGAGAAGGGGAAAAGTAGGATCCATCAGAATTTAGGACCGGGCAAACGGGAGAGGTGACGGGATGGGGATTGGGAGGATTGGGAGTGGGATACATAGTCAGCTGGCAATCTCCCATTGCTGACTGGACCTTTGGGATAGACATCCCCCGGGCGCCATTTTGGGGCGCTGGCTGAGGAAGAGCCCCAGCAACACAATTATTATGGTACACAAACAATTTCACACCCTTGTGAATTATTTCTTCCTCAACCCAACCTTCTTGCTGAATAGCCTTTGCTACTCTGTACCATGCTTCAGCTGTTTTTAATAAATTATAATTTGCAAGCTTGCCTTTCTTTTCCATCAACAATCTACGCCAACTTTCTGGTTGTAATCTACCACATGTCGGCACAGCAATTTTACAAACTTTTGCAATCTTTTCAACACCTTTAACCATCTCCTCACCCTCTCTGTCATCAACTAAATCACATGCTAACCAGCCCTTACTGGGCTTACCTAAATCCTGCCCCATAATCCCTTCTCCCCTACACCAGCGTCCCAGATATAGGGAAAGATAAGGAAAATTGAACCAGAACGTCTACAATGCTCGACTGCCACCTGAGAATCGTGGGTCTTTCTCAAGTGCGTCTTCCCAAAACGTAGACTAGTCACTGAATCCGCCTACCCGGGGTGGTAGACACGGATTGGAGCGAGGTGAGAAGTGTGTGACCAATCACTTCTCTATTAAGAGGAATGGGAGTGGATAGTACAATAGTACAGGAAGTGTAGAAAAGGTAAAGAGTAAGGGAAGGAAAATCCTTAGAGACAGATACAGGAGTTTAAATGACTCCACATTAAACAAACAAGACAACAATACAATTGAAATACAGTGCATGCATCACAGTTCAAATGAAATCAACAGTAATCCCTTTCCTTCTACATGTGCTTACTCCAAAGTCACCTTTCTCAACCTCGTAGTGTCCCCGCTTGGAGAATGACTTCCTCAAGTCTCACTACCAGCGGCCAAGGATAACAGCTAACACCGGTCCGAAATCCTTTCTAGCCTCCCTCGTTACAGTAGTCCACTTAAAGTGGCCACGCCACCCTCACTCCCGTAGTGCCCTTATAAAACCCACTCTATAAGTCTCACTACCACGTGATGCGGAAAACAAGCAATGCCTGCCTGAATCCCCCCAGGAAACTGAGTCCCCTGCCACAAGGCTAAGTCTCCTATCACAGTTAAAATAATCAGTGGACCTTTCAACTCAACTAGAGCCGAAGGGTCCGGGTCAGGACGTCCCCAACTCAACTAGAGCTGGATGGTCCGGGTCAGGACGTCCCCAACTCAACTAGAGCTGGATGGTCCGAAAGCGCACAGTGAAGCTAGCTAGGCTATCAAAGTGACACAAAATTGGATCACAGGAAACTATGATTCTACACAGATCCCACAATTCCACAAACTCCTTTTTCCTTACAGCCACAGCCACGAGGCTCCTAAAAGAAGTAAACAGGCAAAGAAGACCCCCAGGAACACATCCACAGGTCAACCCCCCTTTTTCCCTGCAGCCACAAACACGTGGCTCCTAAAAGGAGTAAAACAGGCAACAGGACTCCAGGCAAATCCCCCGGGTCCACCCCCCCCTTTATCCCAAAAAGGGGAAAACAAACAAACACAGGACCCTCAAGCAAACTACCACGGGTCCACCCCCCCTTTATCCCAAAAAGGGGAAACAAATAAACATTCAGCCCGGGCAACCAAACTAGACACACCCAGGCAACAGATAGACTAAATGCAGGTAACAAATGGGTAATAAGACTCCGGGCAAGATATTACCTGTCTTTGATGTCCTCCCGGGAAGCAGTCACAGACACGTGGACGGGTCAATCAAAGGGGCCGGAACGTACCGGTGGCTCTGCAGAAGTCTCTACCGTGTAACTGGAGGTGATCAGTCTCCCTTTCCTTCCCCCTGGATTCCTCCGTCCACCCTTGTCTTCCTTAGGACGGCTCACCGGCCAGACATAGCCCGGAGTCCCTGTTCGGGCGCCAAAGTTGTTATGGTACTTTTTCAGTAAACCAAAATGTTTAAGTGTCTATCTGTTCCTGTCCAAATTAAAGAGAATTGAATTGCGTATATACGCTGAAGTAATTCAGTCTGACACACGGAGTTCAGGTTAAAATAACTTCGAGGAAATTTATTGGCAAGTGCAGAATCAGCGGGCGCGCAGGCCCTTTTAAGAGACATTTTCGTCATCATTGATTATCAAGATATCAGTGAATAAACATCATTAATTGGATTAATTGTTAAGTGTCTGGGTTAGTGTCCACCTATCAATATAATTAATTGGATCAAAAGCTAAGTGGTTAGTTCCGTGTCCACCCACCAAGAGGTGGTACTTTTCCGGACACGGGTGGGGGACAAGGGGTCTTGAGCGTCATTTTACTCGGTCGGTGATGTCAAATCTCGTGGTTAGGTGCAAGGTCTCTTATGAATAGAACATTTCATTACTACTGTGTTCTCATGGCCTTTAAATTATATTATGTTGCGAGTTAGGGGAAATTCAACAGTTCCTGGGTTAGTCATATCCTTATGGAGAATACTGTCCTTGTCTATTGTATTAGATGTGCTGAGAAATACTGTCATGTAATGTAGTTTTAAAATGAACAAGTCAGGTTAGGAGGACAAAATGGAGGATTGTCACAGTATAAGGTTAAAATGGAGTTAGTGCAATAATTGAATACAAGTACAATAAGGTTTTTTTTAATAATTCTACATCACTGGGAGGTAACCGTGGGATGCTGTGCACTCTGATTGGCTGGATTTCAAGCCATCCAATCAGAGTGTTATGAGTAATTTTACACCGCGTGGAAAAGTTCTTTGGAATTTTCCCACGCTGTGTAAAATGACACAGAGCTCTCTTATTGGCTTAAACCAACCAATCAGAGTGTTCCTATTCTAATTGCAGGGCGGGGCAAGGCTTTATAAGCCTTGCCCCGCCCTGCAGAGCTCAGTCTGCACGGAGCCCTCCATGGTCGAAGATGGATTTTTATTTTTTTTGCACTCTGGTTTTTTTTTTTTTAATTGCAACGGTCATTATGGATTTTTTTTTGCCCTTTTTTGGGGCTGAAAAAAGAAGATTTTAGAAAAAAGAAGCAATCAAATGGTAAGTTTTATTTTTTCTTTTATAGGTACTTAGTTAATGGTCCCCCCCTCATTATTTTTAGGGTGAGGTGGTAGGTAGGGGTTCATTTTTTCAGGGAGGGGGGTGACATTTTTATTTAGGGCCCCCACCCGCCGCTCAGGAATGGGGGCCAGGGGGGAGGACAATATGTCCCCCCCCTTATTCTAATTTAGGGCCCCCACCAACCGTTCAGGGGTGGGGGCCAGGGGGGAGGACATTAGGTCCCCCCTTATTCTAATTTAGGGCCCCCACCCACCGTTATTTAAACTTTAAACTTCAGTGCAGTATGGCCTGAACACTGATTTGGACATTGTTTTTTATGGATTGATTCCATAGGATTTAGCTCCTACATGTATATCTTTTATATATTTTTTATTGAATGTTTCATATTTTTATAGACTGTTTGTTTTTTATTGAACAAATTATGATTTATGATTATTAGTCATTTTAATATTTATTCTAACCAAAATATCCCCTTTTTTGACTTTTCCTGTAGAAATTATTTATACTACTTATCATTATGTTTTTATCTCCTCTGCAGATCATTTAGGATTATTTTGGTTTCATGATTTCATGTATGTGTACTTTTTTCCACCTTGCGCTTTTGCTTTTTTTTTATATAACTTTTTATGCACTTTTTTATGTATCTTTATTGGTGATATGTTGCAACTTAGTTTTAGTATTCTAAGCATTAAGATCATACTGTTTATTTTTGTCAATCTATGGGTTATGGTTTACATTATATCCACTGATCAATTTTAGCATTCATTACATTTGTATTAATTGTATCACTTTACACATACTATTGGCTTTAATGCATGGTTATTACCTTACTGGGATGTTAAGTTGTTTTTTTATCATTGGGAGTGATAGTCCGGCTTTTAAATACGAGCCTGGGATTGTCCGCCTTTGCTTAGATCAATACAGTTTGTTTGTGTTCTAAAGCGGAACGCGCATGCATGAGAGACATCAACAGGGAGTAATTACATCATGTTTGTACGTCTCGGGGCATGCGCTAACATATCTGAAGGACGCTGTTTAAACGCTGAAGATCGAAGAATGGAATACACCCTCGTGAAGAAGTCACTAATAGGACGAAACGCGTTAAGCAGTATTATACCCACGAAAGGACTCCAGCCCAGCAGTGTTTTAAGAAACTGACTCCTGAACATCAATAGTCGGTGGAGGAAGCCCTTCTAACATTCCGAGGTGTTTACAACAGACTGGCTTTCCTAGGCATTTAGCCTATAAAAGGCACTAAGCGCAGTAGCACATATTGATTATTTAAATTGTGCCATTATATTTGTGAGTGTTTCTTTTTTCCAATTTTAATCACTCTTGTCTATTAAAGTTTGCACTATGATCTTTTATATTTTTCTCTTTTATGTGAGTTCCACGCATTCCTCATTATTTTGGTAAATATATCTTTCTCACTATTTGTGACTGTGGTGCCCTGTCACTCTATTTCAACTTAGGTTTTTATACAGTTATTTTTGCACTTGTTTCTTGGAGGGATTTTGGAGTGTCTCTGTTTTCAGTAGCCAGCCGGCACAATTTTGTACCTTATATCTTACTGTCTGTAATTTGGTGAATCAACAACTATCTGACTGCAGAGAGAAATTGGAAGTGGTACATTCGATATCGTGAAAAATTCAGGAAACAAATTGTGCTCTGGAAAAAAGTTTAGCTGATCTGACTAGTTAGTGAACTAACAGACATGGAAAATTGGGCAAGGCATAAAAATCTACGAATTGGAGGCAACCTTAAGGCATCACAGCAGATCATCTTAGGGATTTTCTCTATGAATTTTTTTCAAGTCTACAGAAGAAATAAGACCAACAGTAAAATATTCAAAAGAGCTTATAAATGGAACGTAGAAATCTGGAACTTGGAAATCATAGAACTTATAAATCTCCATCAGTCCCCCAACATCTGCCAAGAGATGTTTTAATAAGGCGTTTCCATACTTATCTGGACAAAGATAAAATATGGAAGTCTAAAAACAAGAAAAACAAGCATAAAGAAGAACTTTAGAAATATAAGAATCCTACCAGATCTATCACCAAAGCTACAGGCTCAGAGGAACAACCTAAGGAAATTGACAGATATATTAAACCAACACAATTTAAGGTTTGCATGGATTTATCCAGCTAAAATTCTTATGTTTTACAAGAATCATGCCATATAATAAACTCCTGGGATTAGGGACAGACATTGCTGACCCACAGGGGATCAAAATAAAATGTCAAGGAAGAAGAATATACTTTTTCCACCTCACCCAACATTTGGAATAATTATTGTTTGTGCTGAATGCATCCTTATTGACTTTGACTTGTTTTTTCTTTTTGTTATTTAATATGTGTCATAAGGGCCGCAATCCATCAACTGAGGGAGGATTGGAGTGGCAACAGGGGAGAAAGGTGGAGAACAAAATTTTTCCTCCCTTCTTCCCATGTGGCTCTTCGCCCCCTCACCTTTCTTTTCCACATAAATGTTATGGCGTTCTTATGGGGGCCATATCAAGGGCATGTTTGTTTAAATGGAGGTCCCAAGAACATATTTTGAGACTTAGGGGTTGTGACAAAACCCCTGCTTGTGAATACCAGGACCCTTTTATTTAATCTGCTGTTTGTGTATTTAGCCCTATTTCATTACTTTCTTAAAACCGAACAAACTACCGAACAGCCAGACCACACGCAATGGGAGTGTGCAGCTCATTAGTCACCCAGAAGCTGTGGTTAACCACAACTATTTGACGAACGGCTGGGTGGTTGCCGTTCGTTTGAACGAACACGTGGCGGTGGCCATTTTAAACTGACGAACGCCCAGCGGTGTTTGGTCGTCGACCGTGTGGAACTATTTTTGGCCACAATTTCACACGAACACCGCTGGGACTATCCAACTTCCACCTCTTTCGTCTCCATTTACACAAACGCCGTGCCATTTGGTACATTCAGAACACATGAACTGAACCGACCCAGATAGCTAAATCCATGGAGCTAATGCTGGGTATATTT